>NC_142814.1:6088983-6323108 GCF_049724085.1 Artemia sp. Qi Xiang Cuo
ACCAAACACTACTGAAATTCAAAATGAACTTTGAAAAATCAAGAAAATGTAACTGTGACAAGGTAAAACATAACCACACACTACTGAAATATTCCAAGTCTTGCTTTTAAGTGAATTAAAATCAAAAAGAAAATATAAAACTAAAGAGAATGTAACATTTGCTATTTAAACACCTACCAAACAATTCTGAAATTTTTCAACTCAAGATTTTAATTTACTGAAATTCAGTAAAATCTTTAAAAAATAACAAGAAAGTAACTGTGACAAAGTAAACAACAACGAAACACATCTGAACTATTCCAACTCTTGCATTTCACCGAAAGAAATTCCAAATGAACTTTGAAAAAAATCAAGAAAATGTAACTGTGACAAGGTAAACCACAACCAAACACTACTGAAATATTCCAACTCTTACATTTCAATGAAAGAAATTCAAAATGAACTTTGAAAAATATAAAAAATGTAACATAAAGAAAATGTAACTGTGACAAGGTAAACCACAACCAACCAATACTCAAATATTCCAAATATTGAATTTCAAAGAAAGAAATTCAAAATTAACTATGAAAAATCAAGAAAATGTAACTGTGACAAGGTAAAACACAACCAAACACTACTGAAATATTCAAACTCTTGAATTTCAACTAAAAAAATTCAAAATGAACTTTGAAAAATCAAGAATATGTAAATGTGACAAGGTAAATCACAACCAAACAGTACTGAAATATTCCAACTCTTGAATTTCAACGAAAGAAATTCAAAATGAACTTTGAAAAATCAAGAAAATGTAACTGTGACAAGGTAAAACACAACCAAACACTACTGAAATATTCCAACTCTTGCATTTCAACAAAAGAAATTCAAAATGAACTTTGAAAAATCAAGAAAATGTAACTGCGACAAGGTAAACCACCACAAAACACTACTGAAATATTCCAACTCTTTAATTTCAACGAAATAAATTCAAAATAAACTTTGAAAAAATCAAGAAAATGTAACTGTTACATGGTAAACTCCAACAAAACACTACATAAATATTCCAACTCTTGCATTTAAACTAAATAAATTCAAAATGAACTTTTAAAAATAAAGAAAATATAACTGTTACAATTTAACAAAATCCAAAACACTCCTTAAATAATAAAAATATATCATTTAAACGATAGAAATTCAAATGAACTTTTTAAAAACACTAAAATTTAACTTTGACAAGGTAAACCATGACAAAACACTACTGAAATATTCCAACTATTGCATTTCAAAGAAAGCAATTCAAAATGAAGTTTGAAAAATCAAGAAAATGTAACTGTGACATGGAAAACCACAACCAAACACTACTAAAATATTCCAACTCTTGAATTTCAGCGAAAGAAATTCAAAATGAACTTTGAAAAATCAAGAAAATGTAACTGTGACAAGGTAAACCACAACCAAACACTACTGAAATATTCCAACTCTTGCATTTCAACGAAAGAAATTCAAAATGAACTTTGAAAAATCAAGAAAATGTAACTGTGACAAGGTAAACCACAACCAAACGCTACTGATATAGACCAACTCTGGCGTTTAAACGAAAGAACTACGAAATGACCTATGAAAAATCAAAATATCTAAATGTGACAAGGTAAATCATAACCAACCACTACTGAAGTATTCCAACTCTTGCATTTGAGTAAAAGACATTCAAAATAAACTTTGACACATCAAGAAAATCAAGAAAATGTAACTTTGACAAGCTAAACCACACCCAAACACAACTGAACTAATCCAACTCTTGCATTTCAGCTAAAGAAATTCAAAATTAGCTATTAAAAAAAATGAAAATGTAATTGTAACAAGGTAAACCAAAAATAAACACTACTAAACTAGTAAAACTCTTTGATTTCATCGAATAAAATTCAAAATGAACTTTGAAAAATCAAGAAAATGTAACTGTGACACGATCAACCACAACCAAACACTACTGAAATATTCCAACTCTTGCATTTCATCGAAAGAAATTCAAAATGAACTTTGAAAAATCAAGAAAATGTAACTGTGAAAAGTTAAAACTGAGTCTCTAAATCCCTGTAAATATCTTTTAAAATATAAAAAAAATACTTATTTAAAAAAAAAATTTTATTGTTTAATGTCAAAAAAGTAAAGAAAAAACCACACGGAAACAGTAACCTGAGTCTCTCAAACCCCTTAAAGCTCTTTTAAAAGATACAAAAACTACTTATTTAACACAAAAATTTCTTTTTTAATGACAATCAATTAAAGAAAAACCAAACGGACTCAGGCAACTGAGTCTCTCAAACCCATTAAAGCTCTTTTAAAAGATACAAAAACTACTTATTTAAAACAAAAATTTAGTTTTTAATTTCAAAAAATTAAAGAAAAACCACACGGAATCCGGCAACTGAGTCTCTCAATCCCCTTAAAGCTCTTTTAAAAGATACAAAAACTACTTAATTAACACAAAAATTTCGTTTTTAATGACCAACAAGAAAAGCAAAACCACATGGAATCCGGTAACTGAGTCTCTCAATCCCCGTAAAGCTCTTTTAAAAGATAAAAAAACTACTTTTTTTACACAAAAATTTATTTTTTAATGAACATCAAGTAAAGTAAAACCAGACGGAATCCGGCAACTGAGTCTCTCAATCCCCGTAAAGCTCTTTTAAAAGATACAAAAACTACTTATTTAACACAAAAATTTCTTTTTTAATGACCACCAAGTAAAGTAAAACCACACGGAATTAGGCAACTGAGTCTCTCAAACACTGTAAAGCTCTTTTAAAAGATAAAAAAACTACTTATTTAACACAAACATTTCTTTTTAAATGACAATCAAGTAAATTAAAACCACACGTAATTAGGCAACTGAGTCTGTAAAACCCATTAAATCTATTATAAAAGCTACAAAAATTACTTATCTAACAAAAAAATTTCGATTTTGATCACAATCAAGTAAAGAAAACCGCCCGGAATGCGGCAACTGAGGCTCTCAATCTCCCTCAAGCTCTTTTAAAAGATAAACAAACTACAAATATAACACAAAAATATAGTATTTAATAAGTCTCAACTCAAGAACAACTACTCGGCCCTCGGCAACTGAGTCTTTCAAACCTCTTAAAGCTCTTTTAAATGATACAAAAACTACTTATTTAACACAAAAATTTCGTTTTTAATGACCACAAAGTAAAGAAAAATCACACGGAATTAGGCGACTGAGTATATCAAACACCATATATCTATTTTAAAAGATACAAAAAAAATTCTTAATTAACACAAAAAATTCTTTTTTATTGAACACCATGTAAAAAAAAATAACTCAGAATTAGGCAACTGAGTCTCTCAATCCCTGTAAAGCTCTTTTAAAAGATACAACAAATTACAATAAAGTAAATAAAATACACACGTAATCAGGCAACTTCGTCACTACATACAACTAAAGTACTGTTATTAGTTACATACACGTCTTATAGACCATAGAAATATCCATTTTAACTACTACCACTAAAAAAAAAATCCTATTGAATTATGCGACTGAGTCTCTCAATCCTCGTAAAGTTTCTTTAAAATTTACAAAACTGTTTATTAAGCACACACTTTTCGTTTTTATTTACCACCAAGACAAGAAAATTCACATTGAATAAGCCAACTGAGTCTCTCAATAACTGTAATGCTCTTTTAAATGTTACAAAAAATACTTATTAAACAAAAAAATTTAGTTTTTAATGATCAGCAATTAAAGGAAAAGCACACGGAATTAGGCAACTGAGTCTCTCAAACCCATTAAAGCTCTTTTAAAAGATACAAAAACTTCTTATTTAACACAAAAATTTCGTTTTTAATGACCAACAAGTAAAGAAAAATCACACGGAATTAGGCAACTGAGTCTCTCAAACCAATTAAAGCTCTAAAAATATTAACACAAAAAAAAAAAAAAACAAACAAAATTATAAAATATTTAAACTCAAGAAAAGGAAAATCAAACGGAATTAGGCAACTGAGTCTCTCAAACAGCTTAAATCTCTTTTAAAAGATATAAAAACTACTTATTTTAACACAAAATACAAGCAAGCAAATAACATGGGAATTCCTATACACGCAAGCAAATAATTGAGTTATTTTTACGTCACAATGTTTCAACTTAAAATCATTCTAATTATAGCATCCAATTTCTCATACTTTAATTAACTGTTACGCATTCTTAACCATCGGAAGTTTAACATCACATGTAATTAGTCAACTTTGTATATCAAACCCATAATACTCATTTTAAATATATAAAAAATACTTATTTTAACATAAAATACAAGCAAGCAAATAACCTGGGAATTCCTATACCCGCAATCAAATAACTGAGTTATTTTTACGTCACAATGTTTAAACTTAAAATCATTCTAATTATAGCATACCATTTATCATACTTCAATTACCTGTTACGCTTTCTTAACCATCAGAAGTTTAACCAACGTAAATTAAGTTATAGACAATACTGGTTTAATCTCTTGGCAAAGAATGTAATGACCTGTTTACCTAACAGAAAAACCTGTTTGGTACGGGGGCGTTGTAGAATAACATGGAGAGATACTCACTCTCTTTGAAAAGGTGTATACGTCTGGTAGAATTCAATATAAGCATTCTACTTATGACAGCCAGTAGTGTCAATCGGGGTAGGGGTATGTATACACTGTTTATTTTTGTCCCCTAAAGTTAAAAAATACCTTTTCTGGGGTATTTTCGGGGATAAATCTCTTTCTTTAGTATTTATTTATTGAAAAAATGATAAATATGCCCCCATATATTTCGAAAATACACACCCCCACTGAATTGTGTGAATTAACATGACAGTCAAAATCCTGTTCAATCTAGAAGATTTTTGAAATTGGTAAAATAATGGATTTTTGGCCACGGGAAAAGGCGATCCTTTTAAGGAATCCAATTTAGGAAATATTTTACCCTATTCCCCATTGGCAAACGATTAGGGTGTCTGATATATTTTACAATTTGACTTTCTTTATAAATTTTCATTTTGTTCCTCCTATTGAGGGGCTGGTGCCCCTCAATAGGATTTTTTTTTACATAATTTCGTTAATTTTTTTTTTTTTGCATCTCCATTGCAGAAAATCGAAAAAATCACAAAGTCCTTATTCCCCAATACATCTTGAAAAATACATTTTGCCCATCTGCCCGCAATTGGCGCCTCTGCTTCTGTTAAGTTTTGATATAGGGAAATATTTCTGTTCTTTTCGTGAAGATCTACATATTGATTGATGCAAACAGCATACGCTTTAAAGAGACTTTTAGAATTTTCTAATACCAGATTTAATGTAGTTTGCTTTTATCTAACAAGAGAGTAAGGTGGTTTTTGACGAATCCAAGACTGTTGTTACAAAACTGTTTTTTGATGAAGTTTGTCCCCTTAGAAGCCATACGCATACGTTTTTTGGAAAATACTTAAAGTAAATCACGTAATATTGTGATCATCAGGAACAAAAAAAACGCCCAACGTGGGGCTCGAACCCACGACCCTGAGATTAAGAGTCTCATGCTCTACCGACTGAGCTAGCCGGGCTTGTAATAACTTGAGAATATTCTACTATATGCTATTAATTGCAAATCCTAATAAAAGGTTGAAATTAAAAACTTTTGGAGTGTGTTTTTTTTAATTTAGACGAATTCTTCAGATGTGGTATATGATTTGGTAAATTCCAGTTTAGCTACTTTTTGCTATCTTGGAAAGGGGTCAGGTGAGGAAAATGAAACTTTTAGGCATGGTTATACAAACTAAAGTATATCCTGGGAAGGTATTTTGAAGTACCTACCTCCATTCCTTCTCCCTCTAGAGGGCAGTGACCTTTGGTGACCTTTAAAAATCGTTGTGTTATAAAAGTGAAACCTTGCAAAGTAGATCATCTGCTTAAATGAAGTACAAAAAAACTGTTTTCAACTTCACAGGTTTGCTCAATCCTAATTTATGAGGTTTCACAAAATCTGAAAATTCATTTCCTAAATTTAGAAAAAAAACCATTGATTTGGCTTAAAATTCTATTCTAATTACAAGAATTGTATTTTCAGAAATAAGGTGATCTACGTCCAGCACTCGACACATTTGATCTCAGCAGATTAGCCTAATCGTAAACCAAATTGAGATCCTGGGAATAATGCACAGTGGTGCCAAAATACCCGTTTTCTCTCTTAAATTCAATCAAAAACAACAATGGACTCATGAAGAACAAAGGGCTCGTAGTACTTCGGGATCCCTAGTCCCTACTCGTAGTCTATAGATAATTTTCTTAATTTTTCGTTTGAGATTATCTAGGTTTCTTAAACACTTCCAAATTTTACCGAAACCAACATTTTGATAAAATTTTGACAAAAATGTGTCAATTTCTTTTGATGTGGATTTCTAGCCCCTGCTTGGAAGAATCAAACGTAACTATTTGCATTTGTAAAGGTAATAAGTTTTATTATTGTGCTAGTTGAGCATTTTCATTGGAATGCAAACATATAGAAAATAATTGAAAGCATAAGTGCTAAAAAAGATAATTTTTTGTATTATGCTGTTGAATCGAGATAAAAAAATATCCTATCCGGCTGATTCACATTGCCGTTTTGATTAATTCAAATTAAATAAGATATGATAATTTTTTAGTTTAAAGGTTTAAGCCCCCCCCCCCCTGTATTTGCGTTATTTCCCTGAGTACCCAGGTCAAATTTTATGGGAATATTCTGGGTTAGACACATGTCCAGGCTATTTTCGAGGAGGTTGTGCGATTCCAAAAATAATTTCTTTTTGGTGGGACAATAATAAAAAAAATAATTAGGTTTTATATGACAATTACAATAAGAAGTGTCCAGAAACTGAAGAAAATTCAGGATTTTGGAGAAGGCGCCCCGAAGTCCTTCCCTGCAGACGCGCCTGTCCCGGTTTCCCTGAAATTGAGTCCGCTGTGAAACTTGGAAACCTTGGACTGTTTTGCTTAAAATGCGGCCGCGGAAAACCAATTTTCAAAGAACAAAAAGTTTGCCGTTTCGATTGATGCAAATTAAAAATGGATGCTGTTGTTTTCTAAGAGAGAGTTTTAAGACACCCCCCCCCCTCGGTTGGGCTCTGGTCATTTTCCACAAAAAAAAAGATTTGGTTGTGTGTTTAAAAGCTTCACATGAAAGTATTTGGTGTTTTTTTTCTTTTTGTGCTGAAACCAAGAGAAAGCCTTTCCTTTCCTGGGTTATGCTAAGAGATAAGCAAATCTTGCTCTTTCTCTCTTTGTAGGAACCTTTATCGATCTAAACTTTCCAACTTTCCCAGTTTGTCCTGGGACGACTCTTTATAAAGAATACAAATTTCACCAGGGTCTAGACTGTGGATCTGTGAATGAAGTTTTCTAATTTCTGTTTAAAGAAATCTTTGATAATGTTGTAGGACTGAAAATACCTTGTCTTAGGATATTTATTTGGATTAAATGATGGCGTTAGAAATGTTTTTCTAGGCGGGTAAGGAACTATTCAGTATTTTGGTCTTATAAGGGGGGATATATCCCTCACAATATGTATATACCTCATGTAGTCTCATTTATACCTCTCTGGATTGTAGGCTTGTGAGAAGGGGGGGGGGGGCTTTGGGCTCCTGCACGCTTCATTTTTTTTGTAATTTTCACAATTTCCTTGTATTATCTTGTATTCCGGGCCGTATCCAGAATTTTTTTGGTGGGGGGGGGGGGCTTTACAAAATAATTTTTTCGGGGGGATTAAAGGAAAAAACTTTAAAAAACATCATAAATTTGTTTATAATAATTTTTGTTACGGTTTTTACAAGTGGGACAAACATTTCGGGGGTTTATGTATTATTAAACATTATTGGTTTGGTTTATGTATTACTAAACATTGGTTTGGTTTATGTATTATTTTTTTCATCAAGAGGTAGACTCAGGCCCTAGGCTTTTTTGTACGTATATTCATTTAGATAGTACTCGTATAGATAGCTCGTTCTTCCTTGAAAGAAAAAAAAAACTTTTTTTAAATTTTCGGAAGACCAATTTACGTTCAATTTGATGGTGTTGTTGTTTATAGTCTCATTTTGATCTTTTTGAAAGCTACTTTCTTGTTTGAATTTTTTTGTTTATACACAATTTTTTTTTTTATAGGCTAAAACGAAACAATAGTAAAAAAAAAGAGAAAAACAAGGATTGAACTTTGATGAGCCGCTGAGCCGCTTCTTGGCATCCTTACATCAGGAACTCCACAACGATTGTTATGGTGGGAAATTTTGTGCATAGTGTTTAGCTTCGATTTTAACCCTTTTGTAGTTAGATGGATGTAATCACAACTTTTTTATATGGTCTTCGGGTCCTCCAATATAAATTATATAATATTATTATTATTATGGGGCACTAGTATAATCCTATTTATGTCAAGTGACATTTTTGAGACGTTTCAGTTTTTAATTTATTTCTATTTTGCCACACATTGAAAATATGGCTCGTATAGACCACATTACACTCGTATACAAATGTGCGACCCTTGCACTTTTTCAGGGGGCGATATCGGCGACTAATCCCACGTTACAAGAGCAAAATCCACTATTTATTTTTCGAAGGATGACAATTTTCCAGTGCAGAAGGGTGATCGGTGATCTGACAAGCCAGTGAAACATATGAACTAAAATGCAAATATTTCGGTCAAGACCTCCGCTTGACCGTCCTCAGTGCAGGATAATAACATCAAAATTACTAATAAAACTCCATGGATACTATAAAAAAATTTTCAAACCTTGAAACGAAGCGCAACTAAAATTTGAATACCCTCTCCATGTAACGGTGAAAGGGTAACTGAATGAAAAAATACAGTACTGAATGGGAATTCAATTTTTTATTTTATACAGAGCATTTTTAAAAGCTAAACGCTTTCCAGGTAAAACATCATCACAAATTAGGTTAGGTTGCAAAATGTGATTTTTTTTTTTTTAATATTTGAGTAAAAACTATCAGAATTTATTATTTCATTATAAATGGGGCCTGAATAGATTTCCCCCGTGTTTTTATTGAGAGCAACCTTTCGGTGAATTTACCTTTTTATCTCAACTGCCTCCCTGGAAACTTGGATGAGACCTGTAACAGGGGCAATAATGGAGGTGTTATCGAATAAAACGAAATGGTGCGGATTATCATACACATGCTGAGCCAAGGCGGATTCAAAAGTCTCGGGGATTTGGCAAAGCTCCATAGCTTTGTCGGTTCAGGACCTGTGTTCCAACAATCTCTCTCCCAATTTCTTATGGGTTCTGCCAACATAGAAACAGCCACAAGAACATGGAACCCTATAAAAACTACTGTCCAAAATAGGGCTCGTTTTATCTTTGCCGCTGTTAAAATAGTTCTGGATTTTATTAGAATTTTCGAAGATGACATTTAAGTTATGTTTTTTAAGTATTCTTTGCAATTTGTCACCTAATTTGCGAAAATAGGGCAAAACAGTAAAAACTTTCTTATCACCCACTAAATATATATATATATATATATATATATATATATATATATATATATATATATATATATATATATATATATATATATATATATATATATATATATATATATATATGTGTATAAAGAATACAAGTTCGATCCTTTTTTTTTACTGAAAGCAAAGAGCAACATTGAAACTTAAAAAGGAAATAAAATTATTCTGTACATCGGGGGGGGGGGGGGCTGCCCCTTCATCGACCCCCGTTCTTTATACCAAGTTCTATTAAATACTTATCATTCAAATTCAACGGCCCTTGTGTTTGGGCAGTCTTTCTCAAAGAATTGTGACAAAAAGTCAACGTTTGGTGTCAAACAATAAGTATCTTAACCCTAATCTTAGAAATTGATCTTAGGCGTGCCATATCTCGGTTTAAGTGGTTTCAGGATGAACGGCACCCTGCGTACTAATTATGAATTGCAAATGAGATCCTCAGACAGACACATATGTTAACTCTTACGTCATTTATTTGTCAAGACTCCCTCAGCGTGATTGCATCCGAATTTTTCTGTGGAATTTGTCCATTCTGTTCACCAATTCTTTTTAAAGCTGTCATTAGTAATGGCATAATTATACGCTCAACAGTGTGTTAACAGTAAATCATGATTGACGGTTTGTAGTTCTAAATATTGAATTCTGTGACATTATACTGACAAATCGTATGGATAAAATGGGTCAAACGACTAGTTTTATGTGATGAAAATGCTGCTTCAAAATGCATAACACATCAATTTCAGTGTTACCCATCAAAAATTACGGGCCTGAGAAATTTTCGAAAAAGAGGGGCAACACCCCCCAAAATTCAAGGAATTTCAATGAAAATCGGTACTTGTGCATTATAACTAAACCAGCGCTATAGACTTTACAAGGAAACCAGACAAACGAATGTTTGCTAGATAAATTGAATGCAAAGCGTGGTTTCTCATTGCGTTTACAATATTTTAACGATTGCTTTTTGGGGTTTAGGGGGGGGGGGAGGTACCGAGGTTAGGTTACGTATTTAATATATGCTATGCTTACCCCCCCACCCCCCTAATGTGCAAATATATAGCCCAAATTTGTTTCTAAGCAATTATATATTCATCCTATTTTGTTTTATTTCCTTAGCATTAACCAAACTTGCCTTCTTTCGTGTACAGCGCTGCTTTAGTTATAATGCACACGTACCTGAAAATCACACCATCAGATTCAGCTTATCAGAGAACCCTAGTGTAGAAGTTTCACACTCCTATATACAACAATGTGGAATTTTGTATTTTTTGCCTGAACAAAGATCAAGGATGCGTGTTTATTTATTTATTTTTTTTTTTTTGTACCATGAGTGATCCTATAAAAAAAAAATAGTCATAAAGTATCAGGAGAGGGTGTATTCTAATATAAATTAAAAGTTCTAGTGCCCTTTTTAAGTGACCAAAAAGGTTGGAGAGGAAATAGCCCCCCCCCTTCCACGCCCTTTTTCCCCTTAAGTTGTCTGATCAAAATTTTCAGATATTCATTTTTTTCAGCCTGGTTGAAAGATCCAATAACTATTTATTTTGCGGTACCGTGACCGCCCACAGTCCGTGGGGAAAAGCCTGTAAGTTATGAAATTTGCCCATTGTTTACTTATAGTATTTATTAATGGGAAGTGTAGAGACATTTTTCGGATGAGGGGTGTTTGTGTTTGGGGTGAGTTCCCACAGGAAGAATTTTACGGGGGGGGGGGGGAGTGAACTTTCCAGAGAAATTTAACAATGGGAGGATTTGACAAAATAACTTTATGAAATTCTTGCTATTTGTCTTACTTTCTCTTTGCCAGCTCAATTTTGCATAAGGAGATGTTCCATGGGAATTGTCCGGGGGCATTTTTTCTGCGTATTTGGATTTCCGGAAAAATTTCCACAGAAGGGGGGGGGGAGTCCGGAGTTATCGAAAAAGCGATTTGAAATTAGTCTTTTTCAAATGAAAGTATGCTCAGGAGAATTTTTCTGGCTGAATTGTTTGCAATAAGTTTTACGGGGGGGAGTGATTTCAGTGAGGATTGAACTGTCCGGAGGGAATTTGACGGGGGGAGTATTTTACGTGGGTGGAAATTTCCGTGGAGGAGTTTCTCGTGAGGGGGGGGGGTGGTAATTTTTCATGGAGGGTGAGTTAGATTCACTGGCATTATTTGAAAAACGATCAGAAATTAAATAAAACAAAAACAAGCTTTTTGAACTGAAAGTAGGCTAAGGAGCAACATTAAAACTCAAAACGAACAGAAATTAGTCCGTACATGAAGTTGTTGCCTCCCTCCTCAATACCTTGCTCTTTACTTTGAAGTTTGACTGTGTGTCCCAATTTAAGAACGGCTCCTCAGACACAAGGACCTTTAATTGGAATAGGAAGCTTTTTTCAAAAGTGCTAAAACTTTAGCGCGAAGAGCAAGGTATTAATCCGGGGGGGGGGTAACCCCTTCATATACGGAATAATTTCTGTTCGTTTTGAGTTTTACTGTTGCTCCTTATTTTCAGTTAAAAAAAAAACTTGTGTTTTTAATCTTTAATACATTTAAGATATGGTATGATTTACTGATTGAGCACCCTTAGACAGTGCTTCTAAGTAGGCTCACAACACTTTGAAATAACTCGATATTAAGCTTATATATTAGCCTATATATATTAGCCTATAGTTAGCGAGAAACTCTCTAAAAGACGATTGGCAGTCGATTGAAACTGGTGACTCTGTCAAGTGTTGTAACTAGGAGAGGGGGAGACCACCCCAGGTGGCACTTTTCTGGGGATGATGCATCACTCCCCTAGATTTGACAAACGAATGAATCCTTTGGGCCAGTGCGGGCTAAAAAATCAAAAACAGACACCACATGGTCCTATTTTGAGCTCCTAACAATACAGCCGGGTTGTAAAAAGAAGTACCCTTTTGAAGAATTGCAGAGCCAAGTTTTGACAATATGACCAAGTATATACCATTGGTGTGGCCAAAGGGCATCTAGGCCAGAACATCTCCCCCTCAAGACTCTAAAATTGGGCTGCGGAGACGTGCATATAGGTTCTTAAGACTAAAAAAGCAAGCTAGTGTCTCTTGGTAACAAAGTAGTTTTTAGATTATAGTTAAAAATATCCCCCCCCTCCGAAAAATGATTAATTGAAGATATTCAATTTGCGAGAATTAGTCATGTAATTGATCTCCAGAACCAATAATAACTACCAGGGTCGTATCCATGATTTTTTTTTTTCGGGGAGGGTTACAAAAATAAAATACGCATCAAAAGTTTGTTCTGTAGGCTATTCATTTTTTACGTTTTTACGAGTTAGGCAGACATTTCGGGAGGAGGGGTTTCAAACCCCCTAGATCCCCTCCCTGGATACTACTTTGATAACTACCATAATTATTATCAAAATAATTTGTTTTTTTGTGTTTTTTTTCTCCAAGAAGTGTCACTTCTTACCAAGTAAATTATCAGGAAGTGTCTAGCTGAGTTAGCAAGTTAGAGAGTTGTTTGCTGTGGACATTCCTCCTCTAGTCCTTATGTCTTTCGTCCACTCCATCCCCGTCTTGCCGTATTTTTGTGTATTATATGTCTTTTAATGGGGAATAGACTAACACCCCATACCACTTGCGATTGCCCCGTAAAGCCAAACGTAGTGTTTCTGGTTTCCTGAAAAAGTTGTCTTTTCGAGCTGTGTTAGTTTTTGAACCCGTGGGGGATATAGCGATTATAGAAGAGAATTCTTCCTCGAGCGGTAAGAAGCTTAAAGATGATTCAAGGTCGTCAATTGAAAAAAGGCATGGAGGTGGAGTCCTACCAAAATGGTTAAGCCACTGGAATTGAAATCCTGAGAACAGGGGTTTGAGTCCTGGTGTTGCTGATATTGAACGAGTGTCAATGGTGTGACTCTGTAAGCTCAGCCAGAGCCGACCTAGACGTGGAGAAATCTGGGGAAAAACACGGCGAGCGTCGGATGATTTGCCCCCAACCACACACTGTAGGCTACTCCGACCGAAAGCAGTGTATCAGAAGATTGGTACCTGCGCAACGCATACCATTTGATCAGCAAGCGAAAAAGTTTTTTAAGTTTAAGTGGAGATGCAATACTTAAAAAAATTGATTTTTTTCCACAGTCATTTGTTTGCATAAACTGAAACCCTTGTCTATTATCGCTTTGCTGTCTTTCTCAAAGGTGGTTTCTAGAGAGTTGCCCATCGGGAAAACTAAAACAAATAATCTTCTAGCGAGGGAGATTTCCAAACAAAATTAGGTGTCGAAAATCTATTCTGGCTTAACAGGCTCTAGGATAACAAACTAACAAATTCAAAACACTTAAACGAGTAAGGGCAGATTGTTAGGGCATGTCCACATTTAAGATCTTGAGTAACTCTTTTCTGTTCTTATGCGAGTTTGAACCACCTTTGCCTTGTGTTTAGTAGTACTTTTTTTTATTATCTATATTTACTTCTTTACCCTGTAAAAAATATCATGTGTTTTAGAGACTCACCGAGGGTGGGCCCTTGGGACTCGGTACCCTCCAAAATCTCCAACTTTTCCTAATTTTTGGGTACTTATTATTTATATTCTAATCAACTCTACTAAATATGACAATTAACAGGGATTGGGCCTGTATGAAGGGAGGAGGGTAACTGCTCCCTATCTCCCAAAGTCTCGGGATTTAATACCTTTTTTTTTCGTAACCAAGGCCATATTTTGATATGGCCTTGGAAATCCATTTTTATTGCCTATATTTTTAATTTATTCATCCTGTTCTAAACTTTTTAGACTGTGCCCCTGAAAATAAATTACCACTCATTAAGCGGTAATTTACTGAAAATAAATTACCGCTCAATTATACTGAAAATAAATTACTACTTACGTGCTTAATTTAGACAATTCTTTCTCATCGAATTAATTTTCTACACCTGGAGTGGTTATGAGTTAATCAGAGTTAAAATAGGAGTATTCTCCTAGTTCAGAAAGAAACGGGGGGGGGGAGGCTTTGGAATAACAATGGAATATCACCGACATCAAGTCACATAAAAAAGTGTATTTAGACTAAGCCATGATATCTGATGAGCGGGCATTCATAGGTATGTGGGGGGGGGGGGTCCTTGGGACCTGTAAGAACATGTAAAGAGTGACTCAGCCCAATAGTAACCGAAAATATAGAAAAATAAATTTCGATTACAATATTCATTACGTTTAGCCTAATGTTACCTATCAAAAGCTACAAGCCTGAGAAAATATGCTTGATTTTCGAAAAAAGGCGACCCCCCCCTCCCAAAAGTCAAGTGATCTTAATGAAAATCACTACATCAGGCTCAGCATATCAGAGAACAGTATTGTAGAGATTTCAAGTCTCTTTCTACAAAATTAGTATTTTTTGCCCCAAGAAAGATGACGGATGCGTGTTTATTCTATTCATATATATAATTTTTTTTTTTTACTCAGGTGATCATACCGAACCGTAGGTCCTAGAAGATCGGGAAAGGGATCATACAGACCGGCGGACATTAAATTTCTAGTGCCCTTTTTAAGTGACCCAAATGTTTGGAGGGCAACTAGCCCCCCCCCCCCCTCCACACCCTTTTCCCCCAGGGATATCTGATTAAAATTCTGATATAACCATTTGGTTCAGGATAGTTGAAGGGTTCAATAAGCACGACTGGGGATGACATGACCCCCCCCCCATAGTCACTGAAAGGGCTGTAAGTTATGCAATACGCCCATTATCTACATATAGTATTCGTTATTGGAAATGTACGATATTTTTCGGAAGGGATGAGGGGAATTTTTTCCTGGGAGGAAAGTTTCCGTGGATAATTTTCGTGGTAAACTTTACACGGGGGGGGGGGTAGGATTTCCTGGCATGATTTGAAAAACGGTCAGAAATGAAATAAAAGAAAATAGTTTTTTCAGGTGAAAGTAAGAAGCAACATTAATACTTAGAACGAACAGAAATTATTCCGTATATGAGGCAGCTGCCCCTTCTTCATACCTCGCTCTTTACGCTAAGGTTTTACTCTTTGTTCCAATTCTTTAGGAACGACTCCTGAATTGCAAGGGAAGTTGGATTTCAATGAGAAATAAAATTTTAATTTACTGAGTGAAGGATGAGGAGGGGACAGCCCCCTCACGTACGGAATAATTTATGTCGTTTTATAATTTTAATGTTGCTCATTGTTTTCAGTTGGAAATAAACTTGTTTTTTTATTTAATTGTATTCGAAATTACATCGTTAGTAGGATTTGTTTTCCATTCGAGTTTCCGAGACATGCTTTATTAATATTATCATACATCCCAACTTTTGGCTCGATTCTGGATTGCCTTCAACTACTGACAAATTCCAGAGCTTCAGGGTGGATTAGAGGGACTGTAGTTCTCCTCTGAATATTGAAGAAATCTCTGACGAAAATAAAAATTCTCAATTTGTAACCATTCGTTTTCTAGAAAGAATCTCATTTATGATATTTAATTTTCTATTTTTATTGTGTTCTCTTTCATTAAAAAAAAAAAAATCGATTATATAATTCAAAATATGGTACTAACGACATCGTACCCAGGGAGGGGGTTTAGGTTTTGAACCCCCCCCCCCCCCACCCCCTCTGAAGTATTTGTCTGACTCGTGAAGATGTAACAAAATGCATGTAAACAAATTTTTGATGCGTTTTTACAAATGTCGTTTATTTTATTATTTATTAAAAGTTTTTACTTATTATAATTACAAGGCACGTACGCTGTGGCTGGGTAGGGGGGTACGGTTTCCTATCAAGGAATAATTGTCTACACCCCGCTGCCTTTTTGGTTGTACTTAGAATGAAATGAAAATATACAAAGATCATAGAAATTAAACAAACTTACGTGTAAGAGGTTTAGTGTAAGAGATTTCGGAGAGGAAACACATTAAATCCAATTTTTAATACTTAGACTAAAAAACAAGCTAACAAGAACATTTTTGACACCCAACTCCAAAAATCTTTGAACTTACTAAATGAAGGTCAACATGAAATGAACTAAAGTGCACCTGTGCTAACACTTGAACCATGAAGGTGCAGTAAGCAAGATATGACTTTGATGTTAAGAATAGAAGTTATTTCAGTTCAACCGTCTTATTTAATATAACTGTTTCATCTTTACTGGAAAAGCTTTCAGAACTGCTCAAAGCTAGTCATGTTTGGCCAGGGCCGTATCCAGGATTTTTTTCGGGGGGAGGGTTTACAAAGGGATTTTTTCGGTAGGGGTTTACAAAAAACTTTAAAAAATGCTTCAAAATTTTGTTTATATTAATTTTTGTTACGTCTTTACGAGCCGGACAAAAATTCCGGGGGGGGGGTTCAACCCCCCCCCCCCCTGGATACGGCCGGGCGGTTGGCCATTAGCTTTGATCTCAAGAGCTGTGTTAGTGCTTTTTTATTGTTTAATAAGTGCTCCGGGGAAAATTTGAAAGCCACCATGAATGCAAAAAGTATTCGGGATGTGTGAATATTGACTGTTATCAAAAGTACTTCCTGGAAGTTGTTATTTTTGAACTATTAGTTGCCTCCTAAAAACGAAGGTTCAAAAAGTGCTTTAGAATTAAATTGTCCTGTATGATAGTGTTTATTTTTAGAATTAGTTTATTTACGGTCTGAAAAGTCGGCGTTTCGAAAGGTTAAGAATGTCTGCAGAGGAGTTGTCTAAGGATAGTTTTAGGTACTCGTTTGAATGACAAAGCTTACTTAAATTTAGTAAAAACTAAAATTGAATTTTAGTAAAATTGGTAAATTTTCAACAAATTATTTTGTAAATGGCGCAAATTTTAGTTGAGACCTTGTAAAGCTGGTACATTACACTATTTTAGTATATAAACAATCTACTAATTTGTCAAAAAATTTCAGAAAAGTTGTTCGCTAAGGCTAGGTGGTAAGAGATCGAGCCATGGTGCCCTGAGCCTTATTTTCCTCTACTTTATGAGAACAAAAGTAATTTGGAGATTAGAGGTAAACATCAAAGCTCCCAAGAACATCGAAACATAAAACATATTTTGCCTCTTAGACTCATCTTACGTCTATCATATCCAAGGCCGTATCCAGGGGGTAAACAGTTGGACCCCCCTCAAATGTTTGTCCGACTAGTAAAATACGACAAAAATGCGTGTAGACGAGTTTTTCAAAGTTTTTTTTTTGTATCCTTCCGAAAAAATACCCCCCAACCCCGAACAAAAATCCTGGTTACGCCTTCAAACCTGAATACCGTGATCCCCCTTGGGTTTTCTTTTGGTTGTACCAGAATTATAAAGTTTTTAGGACTGTATCAGATTTTGTCTGCGTTGCTAGGTTGAATCGTGAAAATATATTTACCAAAAACCAACTAATTAAATTTGACAACGCGTTTTGTGTGTAAAAATTCAAACATTAGCAATATGTTGATTTCAGAAGACAGCTACACATTCAAAGGAAAGCTAAACCTTCTTAAGCTGTTTGTTAACATATACCTTTTGCTTATTTTTTGCTATTTTTTTTTTCTAATTTGCGGTCCAATGCTACAAAACTACATAATTGCATATGGAGGCCTTTTTCATTAAAGATTCCTTATTTTTCCTAATTTTAAATATATATGGCTATTTTAGTTCCCATTTAACCAACTCAAAAAATCAAATTTCATTTTCACTGTCCTTGGCATTTAAAGAGTTGGTTTATACTACTGATGTGTATATCTGAAATGCTCTGAAAGGTTGGCGTTACAAAAGGTTGAGATATGATATATGTTCTCCAGAGGAGTTGTCTCGGGATAGTTGTAGGTATTCATTTGACTAACTTAAATCAAACAATAAGCTGTATGAAAATATGGTTCAAAATTATTAGTTCATGCTTTCAGTTAAGGAATAATAGACTGCTAATAATTTGCTCATTGGCAATAGAGCTGGGGTCAGACAAAAAGCAGGACGTTCTTAAATTAGATTAAATAAAAAAAAAAAAACAAGTTTTTTGAACTGAAAGTAAGGAACGACGTTAAAACTTAAAACGAACTGAAATTATTCCGTATATAAAAAGGGACTGTCCCCTCCTCAACGCCCCGCTCTTTACGCTAAAGTTTCTTATTGTTTAAAAAAATGGAATTGTGAGAAAGTCAAACTTTAGCGTAAAGAGCGAAGCGTTGAGGAGGGGACAGTCCCTTTTATATACGGAATAATTTCTGTTCGTTTTAAGTTTTACCGTCGTTCCTTACTTTCAGTTAAAAAAACTTGTTTTTTTATATTTAATTTTGAACGTTTTTGAATTAATTCAGGTTTTGATTTTGGCTCATTGTACATGAATAATTAAAAAAAAATTTGCATATTAATTTTAATTTTATTTAGTTAAATGGCTTTGTCAAAACTTGTTTAATTTTATTTACGAACGTTTTTATTGGTAATAAATATACGTAACTTACGAATTAACTTACGTAACGAACTTGTATATTCATAGATTTTTAATACGTATATTAGGGGGTTCGGCCCCTAGTCAATACCGTGCTCTTTAAGCTAAAGTTCGAATTTTGTTCCGATTCTGTAAAAATGACCCATTAATCACAAAGGCCATTAATTAGAATAAATATCTCTTATTAAAGTACTAAAAAATATTTGGCTTGAAGAGCGAGGTATTGACTAGGGGGCGAACCCAATCATATACGTTATATTTTCTGTTCGTTTTAAGTTTTGATGCTCCTCCCTATTTTCAGTTGAAAAACTTGTTTTTTTATTTAATTTCTGATCTTTTTTTTTAAATAATGATGGGAAATCTGGCGCCCCCTTCATAGCAACGTCCCTTCCCCCATGAAAACTTTCTTCATGGAAAGATACTCCCACCTAACCCCCGACCCCCCGCCCCCCCCGACCAGAAAAAAACCCCCCTGAAAACGTCTGTATACTTCCCAATAACCAAAACTATACGCTAACTTTGGGTAAAGTTCAAAAATTTTAGCCCTCCCTCTGGGGACTTCGGGGGATTAAGTAATCCTAAAAGACATAGTTATCATATTTTCGACCATACTGAACAAAATGGCTATCTCAAAATTTTTGATCGGGTGACTTTGGGAAAAAAATGAGCGTGGGAGGGGGCCTAGTTGCCCTCGATTTTCGGTTACTTAAAAAGGGCACTAAAACTTTTAATTTTCGTTCCAATGAGCCCTCCCACGATATTCTAGGGCTACTGGATCGGTACGATCGCCCCTGGGAAAAAAACGAAAAAAAAACAACCAAAAACAAATAAAGATCCGTGATCTTTCTCCTGGTAAAAAATGCAAAATTCCACATTTTTGTAGACATGTGCTTGAAACCTCTACAGTAGGGTTCTCTGATACGCTGAATATGATGGTGTGATTTTCATTAAGGTTATATAACTTTTAGTAGGTCTTTCCCCCTTTTTTCGAAAACCAGGCAAATTTTCTCAGGCGCGTAACTTTTGATGGGTAGGACTAAACTTGATATAACTTATATATTTGAAATCAGCATTAAAATCTGATTGTTTTGATGTACGATATCTATTGGTATCAAAATCCCGTTTTCTAGAGTTTCGGTTACCATTGAGCCGGGTCGCTCCTTACTTACAGTTCGTTACCACGAACTGTTTGATGGTAAGAAGTTATGAACTTAATGAGAAGGGGTGAAGAGGGAAACCCTAAGCAAAGAGGGATGGGGGTTATAGTTGAAATGAGTAGTCAGTAGTGTCAAGGGCTATGACAAATTGCCTATAAAATTTGTTATAGAAATAGTAGGATAGACTCAGACCAAAGAGAATGGGTAACTTATAAGAGTGGAAATTGTCAGTAGTATCGAAAAAAAAAAACACCTCTGCCTTCTAGCGTTTGGTGTTTGTGTTTGGTGCGTCAGGGCTGGGAACCCGTCAGATTTCTGTCACTGCCTGCCTTTTTTTGCTGTTGCCACGTATAATCCGTCGAGTTTTTCAGTTTTAACTAATTCGTCGTATATTGCATAGGCGGATGTTTTGCTTTAATTAATTAGTCGTTCTAAAGTTAAGCTTAGTTAAATCGTGTGAGCCTTCTTTGTACTTTGTCAGAGGAAATTGGAAAGGACATTTCCTTTTTAAGGATACATGGGAAAGGACCATTTCTTTTATTACATTTTTTATATGTGTAGCTGTAATGGTTACTTGTTTTTTGCTATATGTACCACTATGCAAGCCGTAAGCACATAGTGGGATAACGTTTAAGTTTTGTTTTACTACTACTAACAACACGCCACAGCACCAATCCGCCTGAGGCAAGCAAAGCTACGCACCCTCTTCCTCCATTCCAATCTATTCAAAGCCTCCCTCTTTACACCCTCTGAGGAAGTTCACATTTCCCTTAAATCTTTCTTTGACATCCTCCCACTCCAACCGTGGACGACCTGCTTTCCGTTTAGCCCTAGACGGTTGGTCGGAAAGGACAATCTTCGGCTATCTGTCATCCTTCATCTGTAGAACGTGCCCCAGCCATCTCAACTTTTCTCTCATTATAGCCCTAGAAAGTGGGATTGAACCACACAATTTGTACAGTCTTCTGTTTGAAATACAGTTAATCAGCTGGGTACCCAGAACAATCGGTAGACAATTTCTCTGGAAAATATCTAGAAAATCTTCATCCGTTTTTTGGAGTGCCCATGCTTCAGAACCATTTATGACCACTGTCATCACTGTAGCACTGTTTTGTTTTGACGTTTTAAAACGTTTTGTTTAGCTGTGTATGCCTGCATGAGAGCCGAAAGTACATATTGGGATAACGTTTGGTTTAGTTTTGACTTTCTAAAATATTTTTTAGCTGTATGGGCCGCCTTGAGAGCTGTTAGCACCTAGTGGCATAAAGTTTTAGGTTTGTTTTGGCTTTCTAAAACGTTTTGTTTAGCTATATACGCCGGTATGAGATACATAAGTACATAGCGAAATAATGTCTTTTTTTGACTTCCTATTTTTTTTATGTGGCCCTATGAGATCCTATGAGAACCGATTGTTAGTGGTATAATACGTTAGCTAAGAGCCCTCAGTACATATTGGGATAACGTTTGGGTTTGGTTTTGACTTTCTTAAACGTTTTTTTAGCTGTATAGGCCGCTGTGAGAGCCGTAAGTACTTAATGGTATAACCTTTTATTTTTGCTTTGCCTCTCTAAAACGTTTTAACTTTCTAAGCCGTTCTTTTGTTGCATATGCCGCTATGAGAGCCATAAGCACCTAGTGGGACAGCATTTTTTTTTTTTTTTTACTTTCTAAAGCGTTTCGACTTTCTTAAACATTTCTTTTTTAGCTGTAAATGCCGCTATGAGAGCCGTAAGTTCCTAGTGGGATAACGACTATGGCCCGCCGCGGTGACGGTGGGAAGTGTTTCAACATCTCAGTTGTTGGTCTTTCTGGCACAGAAAGGGACAAGGGCCAGCTTGGTGTTGGTAAATCATGTCTCTGTAACCGTTTTGTCAGGCCGAAAGCTGATGACTATTTTACGGAGCATATTTCTGTTTTAAGTCAAGTAAGTATAGAATAGTATAATATATAATAAAAATAGTATAATACATGCTAGTATAATATAATTGTATAATAGTAAAAAATAGTATACGTTTGGTAGCACCAGGGAACGCTGAACCTTTTTTTTTTGGCAAATTTATTAAACAACAAACTTGTAACAATATAATAGATTTTGTTGCTTAAGTGTTTTAGCTGAGTTAAGCACAATTGATGCAAAATCAGTGAAATAATATCGTACAGATAAAACAAATAAAGAGACTTCTAGACACAAAGCATTTAGGTGAGATTCTTATTAGATAGTTTGAACCCATCCCCCCCTCATCCTAATAGGGCCAGATATAGTCCTTGTCTTTATACAAAACTACAAGAAAGACTAATAATGAAATTTTGTTCTGCAGAAAGTTTTCAATTAATCAGATTTTGATGTTTCCTTCCATTTTCATCTAGGTGTTTTAATCATTCCTACGCATTGTTCTGGGTACCCGGCTGACTGACCGTATTTCAAACTGTAGGCTATACGAAAAGTGTGGTTCAATCCCCATTTCAAGGGCTATAATGAGAGAAAGGCTGAGAGGGTTAGGGCACGTTCTGCGGATGAAGGATGACAGATTTCCGAAGGTTGTCCGGAAAGCAGGTTGTCCGCGTTTGGGGTGGGAGGATGTCATAAAGAAAGATTAGGGGGAAATAGGAACTTCCTGGGAGGGTGTAAAAAAGGAGGCTTTGAATAGATTGGGATAGAGGAGGAGCGTGCGTAGCTGTGTCGGCCTCTGGTGGATTAGTGCTGCGGTGATTTGTTAATAGTAGTACTTGTAGTTTTTAGTCATTTCTTAATAATTTGTTTCATAAACTGTTCTATAACCCACTAAAGCCTTATAACGCGCTCTATTCTCCAATCAGCACTATTATCAGATATAATAAATGGTAACTATCGGGACCATCCCATCCCCCTAATGGGGCTAGAGATAGCCATAGGCTGCATACGAAAACGCAAGAAAGTCCTTTAATAATAAGGTTTTTTACTTTATAATATGCAGAACGTTTTTCTTAATCAGGTTTTCGTATTTTCTTCTATTTTTGCTTGCGTTTTTAAGGTGATACGACACCTAAAGGATCACCCTATCTCGTCCATTATAAATTTTTCATTTGTGTGGCCAAATTATATAGAATTGATTGGGCGGTCTTGTCATATCTGGTAGAGCTTGGATAAGCGATCCGAATAAATGACAGAAAAACACAACCCGACACCATCTCTTACCAAGGTTCTTACCAAGAACCATTTAGCTTCTCGCGTTTTTTGCTAAAGATAGAGGTCTTCAGTTTTAATGAGACTTGCATCATAAGAAAGTATAAATTCTGTTCTTTTGGTTAAAAAGCAAAACTTTATTTTTTGAAGTTTCAGGAAAGGCAGCCCATAAGATTTTCTAGCATACCCGGTTAGAAAACGATAAAAATCAGCTCAAATGAATTATCATTTGAGCAATCGGACCGCTTCGGGAGTTCCCCGTGGTGTCGCCTGCTTTGATTGACAAGCTCGCCGACAAAAGGGACGAAAAATTTCACTGTCTTTACAGTCAAATTTCACCGCCAAACCGCAAACTCTCGACAGCTCTCGATGATGACTAGTCCCTTGGGAGAATTCGCTAATGGGACGCTCGCAAAAGGATTTCTAAGGTACCATATCACCTTCAGCCATTTTTAGGTAATATGTTTACCCAACTGTTCTTATTCTTACGCTACGGCGTGATGAATTATTCAGGGCTTCATCTTGCACCATTAGGGGGGATGGATCGCAATTAACATGGTATCAACCATTGTCTTTCGAAATAGTGTTGATGGGGGAATCGAATGGTTCAATTCTTGTTATTCTAGTGTTTCCTTCAAAAGAGCTCGTAGACTAGAATGTTACCAAAGTTTCTTCTTTTGAAGAAACTTCCCTTAGAAGAAGCTTTAGATTTTGTTTAAAAATATCAATATTTTTAGGTAGTTTCCTCCGATTCGACTAAATTTGAGACATCAGGACTAAAGTGCGAATCGAGAGATAAAATATATTTTAATTAAATTATATTATATATATTATATTATAATAAGTAAATTAGGAAATGACCAGAACAGCTTATTAACAAAATAAGGGAAGCAAAAAAGAGTGACTGAGATCTGATAAAGTTGAGAAACGTCAAATATCTTCTTCTGATTTAGAGGATTGAATTAAGAAGAACCTAACCTATAATAATAAATAAATTTAATCAAATAATCAATTTAACCAAATAGTCAAAACGGTTGTCTTTCTAACCGTTCTAAACGGTTCTAATTAAAGAATGAAATGCTGAACTCTGTATTTCCCATTTTACTTCACACTTATTTAGTTAAAACAGAATATTTTCGAATACATTTCGTCAAAGTTCCTGTTTAAAGTCTCAATAAGAGATTTTCTCCTTGTATAATTTAATTAATAGTTTTTTTTTTGTATCAATAATCAATCTGTGCCGAAAATTGAATTTTTCTTTAAAACCCAGGGTATTTTTTTTTGCACTAAAATTGGCTATAAATTGGCTTTTTTGGGTTTAAATTGGCTTTTTTTGGCTTTAGATTGTTTCATCTGACTTTATTTTTTGTATTTTATAGTTGTATACAGGGTTTCCATCATAAAATGTGACGGGTACGAGGAACCAATCATATAACCAAAGAAATTATCTGTCTTGTGTTTGCTGTTTATCCACCACATGGGGAAGGTAACAAACCTAACGTTAATGAGGGGCACATGTCTCCCCTTTTGGGATCGCTGAGGGTTAACGTAGCAGTTCGGAACGGCAAGCACCCCAAAATATTCAGTATTTTGGATCTACAAGGAAAGCGGAAAATTACGCGGTCAAAAGTTCGTCCTTAGTGAAGCCCGGGGTGTCTTTTTTTTTAATATAGATGGGTGTATAAAGTTTGCAAATCTAAAGAACCAGGACATTACTTGTTTCGCAATCATTGTTTATCGACACAATGGTAATAAACATACCGTTGTTTAGCCCAACCTCTCCCCCTTCTGGGGACAAAGGGGGCTAGCTTAGCAGTTTGAAATGACAAGCACCCCAAAATATTCAGTATTTTGGATCTACAAGGAAAGCGGAAAATTACGCGGTCAAAAGTTCGTCCTTAGTGAAGCCCGGGGTGCCTTTTTTTTAATATAGATGGGTGTATAAAGTTTGCAAATCTAAAGAACCAGGACATTACTTGTTTCGCATTCATTGTTTATCCACACAATGGTAATAAACATGCCGTTGTTTAGCCCGACGTCTCCCCTTTTGGGGACAAAGGGGGCTAGCTTAGCAGTTTGAAATGACAAGCACCCCAAAATATTCAGAATTTTGATATGGTCAAAAGCTCGCCCGTAATACTTCAAAAGTTAGCATTTATTTTATTTTTTTTTGGTTAGGATAAGTGTTTTTATCTTATTGTAGTTATGCCATTGGATTTCCTGCTGGATTCCGGATTTTCTGTTGGGGGAGAACACCCCGGGAAGGAAAAGTTTTTTTCTCGTTTTTTTTTTGGAAATGCACCTTCATCTATACAAGTCCATTGACTCTTATATATTAATAGATGATTTGATTATCTTTTTTAGTCCTTTTTTTTAATGATTTACTGTTTTGCAAGGTGAAAAATTAATTATTACACGCAGCGTAAAAGAAGGGGACTTGTCCTAGCCCCTCGTTAGATAAACTTAAGACCATATGAGGAAACAGATGATACGCGAAAAAAACTAAAAAATATTGGGAAGGCGAAGTTTTTCTTGCCTTTTTTGAAAATGCTTTTGTGACAAGTTGCGACTAGATTCAACTAGATTAGCTCTTGAAATTCGACAAAGGTTAGTTTTTACAAAGTCCGAACTAGGTAAATTGTGTTTATAAGTGTTACCGTGAATGTCCAAAATTCGTGAATGTCGACATTCACCGGTGAGTATCCGAGATACCTTCTTTTCTCCTTGGATTTAGTCAGCGTCGTCAGTCAACTTTTTCAGTTTTATGCAAGGTTTAATGGGGACATGTTAGGTTAAGCTTTTAACCTATTTCTGAGATTCATTACCTTATTTAACCTAACCTAACTAGCTTTTACAATCAAAGCCTGCATGAGAATGAAAAATCTGATTCGCAAAGCTAATTGAATCCAAGCAGAGAAAAGGGAATTTCGGACATTCATTGGTGAATGGTGAATGTGGAAATTAACCGGATTTCGGACATTCACAGTAACATAACTATAGTTTGACTGATATAACTCATAATTATGAGTTAAAATAGAAAATTCAAGTAAAAAGTATTTGGTCTAAAGCCCTTATTTTGAAAATATTGGAAATTATTACTTAGAAGATATTACCACAGACAATTATAAGTATTTAAAGGTAGAAAAGAAATATTTATGCCTTATGGCAAAATCAAGTCAAGGAAATAGACAATAACATCAGGGGACAATAATCTCAGGGGACTGTAATCACCATTTGCGGAGGACACGGGGGCTGACTTGAAATTCTTAGATTGTAACGGCCTTAAGATGTCAAGTGCTTCGAATATACTTGAAAACCAGAACTGGTTTAGCCTAGAGAAGTTTTTCATAAACACTTCTTTTAAGATTATAAGCATTCAAAACTGAATGAATCTGAATGAGTGAAAAGAGAAAAAAATTGTCCCAAGTTTGTTTGTAAAATCGAAAACTACCAAGTTGGCCCTTAAAATTATTTAAAAGCCCAACGGTTAAGGTCCAGATAAAGTTCAGTAACAATCAATAATTTTTTGAAAATATAATCCCCTTCCACTTTTCCCCAACATTATCCTTACACTAACTGTAAGGCGCAATTAAAATACAAATCTGCATGTTTTTTTTCTAGGAAGTAGGATGTATAGAATGTATCGAAATAACATTAAAACCTCTAAATGTTTATGAAGGTTATCATTAAACTTCAAATGAACATTAAAAGCTAATCAAAATTTTGAACTTCAAGCCTGAAAACGTGAATATTAGAACTTCACTTTTCAAACTCGCAAATTCCCAGCTGCAATAAGAGTCAGTTCTATACTAGATGTCGCTCAAAGAAGATAACTAAGCGAAGAAGCAAAGCACGGATTTGGAATATGTGCCAATTTTGGCACATTGGCTGAAATTGGCAAGAAAATATTGGCTCCTGGAATTATTGAAGTGACTCAACTGTTATGCAACCTCTCTCCAGTAGTTCAAAACCTAAATTGACAAGGAGTGAGAGCACGAGCGGCACGGGTTCGATTCCTGGCGTGGCCGGTTATTTGGTTCGGGGCGAGGGTCAGTGGTGTGACTCAGTAACCTCAGCCAGAGTCGATCCAGTTCTAAATGGTTACCTGAAGAAATCTGCAAAATGTAAGCAGGAAGGGTGTGCAAAGCACAGGATGGCTGGCCCCGACCCCCCACTGCACTTCCTGGCTAAAGGGCCATGAAACAGAGATCAACACCGCCGGTTTGGACCTTGAGGGCCTAGAGCCGTTATACTTACTTACTTTTATGGGTCAGTGGCGGATCCAGGATTTTTAGGGGGAGGGGGGGGGCAAATAGGTTGATCCAAAAAAATGGGGGGGGGGAATAGGCTGATCCGATAAACTGACGTTAGGAGCAAGTTTAATTAACGTAAAATTGAGTTAATAAAGTAAATTACACTACTTTAGACTACGCTAGGAGGGTTTGAGAACCCCCTTCGCCCCCCTGGATCCGCCACTGTTATGAGTGAGAACAAAGCCATTGAGGTTTCATTAGCAGTATATCTAGTATAATCTCAAGAGTACTGCCGATCTGAGGGACCTTGATATTAGCGTCCATTTGTAAAAATGTATGGGGGGGGGCAAAATAGATTTGAAAATCTTGAGGGGGGGGGCGGTTTGCTGTTTTGCATTTTCTAAAATAGAAATACTTAAAAAAAGGATTTTTTTTAATAAAAATACCAAAAATACTTTTTGTTTCAAAATCTGCTCCCAATTGAGGCCACTGGACCTTGAAGCTCTCAAACAAGTTAATTCGATTAAGGTGAAGTGTCGATTTCTTGCAAGTTTTGCTACACCTAATTTTAATGATTTGTATGTTTTATATTAAATGTTCTGAATGCATTATGAAATATTTGTTTACGGCTTAGAGTTTGTACCCCTCACACCCCTTGATCGTGAGACAGGTGCTTTTGTGATTTTAAATATTATTCTTATAGTTGGCCTATCCATTTGTCGATCTTGTTCAGGGTGAAATCAAAAGCTCTACGAGGAATCAACTTGAATCAGGTCTACCACTGGACACTACGATCATTATAATATTTAATTAATTAATACAAATTAATAATTACATTATTAAGTTATTAGAGTTCAGAATTAGTTACTACAAGGTTGCTACAACTTTGCTTTACTACATATGTGTAAATATTATCCAGAAGGATAATGCCATTTTTTTTTTCTTCTTTTTCTTTTCTTTTTTTCTTTCTTCTTATTATTTTTCTTCATTTTATTTTTTGTATTTTTAGTGTATTTATTTATATGTTATTGATTAAGTGAATTTATTAATTAATTGAGTCACTACACTCAGGCAATTTGACCTTCTAGTAGTGGCTATGTTTCTTTAATTTGATTTGCTGTTTTGTGAATTGATAAATAAAGGAATAATCATCATCATAAAAAAACTTTTTTAGAGGGGGTGCAAGTTAAATAAAACCTACACAGAAGAGGTGGATTGTATAGGAAATTATTGGAGATAATATTAAAATTGATGGTTTCCTATTGACCGATAGAGAGTGTGGAGTAGATACGGTTCTTATAAGTATGGGTCCTAATTTTTATAATTTTTTTTTTTCAGTCGGACTTCAGTGGTCGTGTGATTAACAATGACCATTTCCTCTACTGGGGAGAAATTCGTCGAGTCTCAGAAGATGGTGTAGAATTTCATTTCCAAGTGGTGGAACAAACTGAATTTGTTGATGACTCGTCATTTCAGCCCTTTAAAGGTAATTTTATTTATTGTAACTATTAAAACTGATTTTGGACCAATCACAGGCAGCGCAATAGCGCTGCCTGTGATTGGTCCGACAGAACTGTTTCTGTTCTGTCGTTGGCAAGTAAACTTCGAAAGGTTCGATTTTCGTTGGTTTCTTTTTCTTTTCTTTCTTTTTGTTTAGCACTGAGAACGACTTGGCAGAGGTCCTTGTCGAAATATTTGCTTATTTCTTCTTCTTCATGGTTCACCACTGGCTGACAAAATCCTCGTTTTTTTTTACCTTTTTTGATTTTATTTTTCATTTTGTTATTTTCTTTCCTCTCTGAGTTTTATTTGTCATGTATAGCCAGTGTGTTCTAAGAATGTATATAAATAGAGTTCTTTACTTTTCTTTGAAAAACTTATTTTGTGGAAAAAAATTAATTAATTTCTGTTCGTTTTATATTGACATAGTCTTTTCAGGGAAAAAGAAAACTTTCAGCAATTTTTAACAACATACACCCTTTTAGAAATCTGGACACAAATATTAGTGTTTAATTTAGTTTCATACCTCCTCTAGTTGACCTGAAATGAAAACTTGATACCGTTCGCAAAAAAATCTCTTTACTTTCTGTGATAGCTTGGATACACCTGCGCTATTTTGATTTGGCTAAATTTTAAGAGCAGAAGTAGCCCCGAAAGTTTGAACATAATACCCTCAGTCGTTCTTGGGATACTGCTGAGATGCTTTATTGGGAATTAGCATTAACACAGTGCATTTTTATTTAATCTTAAGGCAGCATTTAGTTTTTAAATATAAAGTCAAATGAGCGGTTGTGGGTGGGAGGGGGATTAGTTATCCTCCAATCATTTTTTACCATTAAAAAGGGCATCAGCCCTTTCTATTTTAAATTGAATGAGCTGTTTTAGAAGTCACTACGACAGCTCCTTCGATACAAAGTGCACTGGTCTAAACAACAACAACAACAAAAAAATAATAAATTATACCTACATCGATCTTTACTATAAACATGTCAAGCCTTCCAATCACTTTTGACTATTAAAAAGGGCACTAGGCCTTTCAATTTTCAATCGAATGAGCCCTTTTTGAGTTTCTACGACAAGACTTTCTATAAACACCTAATATGCTCCCAGGGCATAAATTACAACCCAAGGGCTTTGAGGGTGGTTGTCTTCCTCTAAGACCTACTTTCCAGAACTTTCAACTATGTTAAACAAAGTGGCTATCTAAAAATTTGGATTGGATACGTTTGGGGAAAAGGTGGGCGTGAGAGGGGGCTATTTGCCCTCAAATCACTTCCGAGACTATTAAAAAGGGCACTAGCCTTTTGAATTTCCAGTCAAATGAGCCCATTTTCTAGTTTCTACGACAAAGTTTCAATAAAAACTTATATGCCCCAAGGGAATAACTTACAGCCCTTCCCTTGAAGACTGTGGGGGGATTGTTCTAGTCAAAGGTATAATTTTCTGAACTTTGAACTGCGTTGAACAAAATGGCTATCTCATATTTGATGTTTTTTGGGAAATGGTGGGCGTGGAAGGGGTGTTAGTTGCCTTCCAATCACTTTCGACTATTAAAAAGGGCACTAGCCATTTCAATTTCCAATCGAAAGGGCCATTTTTGAAGTTTCTACGACAATGCTTTCTGTAAAAACCTTTTATGCCCCCAGGGCATAACTTACAACCCTTGCCCTGAGGGGTGTGGGGGAGTGTCCTCCTCAAAAACATAATTTCTATCTGAAAATCAACTACGCTGAACAAAATTGCTATTTGAAAATTTTGATTGGATGTGTTTGGGGAAAAGGTGGGCGTGAGAGGGGGTTAGTTGCTCTCAAATCACTTTTGATTATTAAAAAGGGCACTAGACCTTTGAATTTCTAATCGAATGAGCCCTTTTTAAGTTTCTACGACAACGATTTCAATATAAACTTATATGCCCCCAGGGCATAACTTATAACCGTTGCCCTGAAGACTGTGGGGGGAATGCCCTGCTCAAAGTATAATTTCCTGAATTTTAAACTACGCGGAACAAAAATGCTATCTCAAAATTTTGATTGGATGAGTTTAGGGAAATGGTGGGCGCGGATGGGGGGTTAGTTGCCTTACAATCACTTTCGACTATTAAAAAGGGCACTAGCCATTTCAATTTCCAATCAAATGACCCCTTTTTAAGTTTTTACGACAACGCGTTCTATAAAAACCTTATATGCCCCCAGGGCATAACTTACAACCGTTGCCCTGAGGGCTATTGGGAGGGGGGGGTTGTCATCCTCAAAGACGTAATTTCCAGAGCTTTTAACTACGTTGAACAAAATGGCTATCGTAAAATTTTTATTGGATGTGTTTGGGGAAAAGGTGGGCGTGAGAGGGGGGTTAGGTGCCCTCCAATCACTTTATTAAAAAGGGCATTAGCCCTTTGAATTTTGAATCGAATGAGCCTTTTTTGAAGTTTCTACAACAACGCTTTCTGTAAAAAAAAAAAAACTTATATGCCCCCAGGGCAAAACTTACAACCCTTGCCCTGAGGGTTGTGGGGGAGTGTCCTTCTCAAAAATATAATTTATATCTGGAAATCAACCACGCTGAACAAAATGGTTATCTCAAAATTTTGATTGGATGTGTTTCGGGAAATGGTGGGCCCGGGAAGGGGTGTTAGTTGCCTTCCATCCACTTTCGACTATTAAAAAGAGCACAAGCCACTCCGATTTCCAAAAGAATGAACCCTTTTCGAAGTTTCTACGACAACTTCTTCGATACGAAGTGACCTGGTCTAAAGGGAAAAAAATAATACATTGTGCCAACATCGTTCTTATATGCCCCCAGGGCATAACTTAAAAACCTTGCCCTGAGGGTTTTGGGGGAGTGTCCTCCTCAAAAACATATTTTCTATCTGGAAATCAACTACGCTGAACAAATGGCTATCTCAAAATTTTGATTGGATGTGTTTCGGGGAATGGTGGGGGTGGAAGGGGTGTTAGTTGCTTTCCAACCACTTTCGACTATTAAAAAGGGCGCAATCCACTCTAATTTCCAATTGAATGAGCCCTTTTCAAAGTTTCTACGACAACTTCTTCGATATGAAGTGCCCTGGTCTAAAAGAAAATAAAAAATAAAATAATACATTTTGCCGACATCGTTCTTATTTGCCCCATGGACATAACTTAAAACCCTTGCCCTAAGGGTTGTGGGGGAGTGACCTCAAAGGTATATTTTCTATCTGGAAATCAACTACGCTGAACAAAATGGCTATCTCAAAATTTTGATTGGATGTGTTTGGGGGATGTTTGGATGTGTTGTAATATGACTTATTCCTGCTTAACACCGAATGTAAGACTGCTCCTAAGACTGGTGTTACTCCTGGCAAAATTAACGTGACTCTCTCCCCTCCCTCCGAAATATCTTAGGAAATGACGAACTTAGGAATATCTTAGGAAATGACGCAATCGCCTTAAAAATCTAAGCACTGGCTTCCTTCAGGCATGGCGTCTGAGGCAGCTTTCTCCAATCATCCCTCTCTTTGAACGGCCCTGTGGTCATGCAGATTAGCTTCCAATAGCCCCCGTTTTTACTACTATTATAGGCGCTTCCTTTCTTTCTCGATGCAATTTTAGATTTTACAGCAAACTTTGTTGTGGCCCATTCATAATAATATTTTACTAATACTGAGAGCTTAGTGCTGATTTAATCCAATCAGAAATTTTCATAGAATTTTTCAGCCAATCAGAAAATTCTATAAAAAATCTAATTGACTCAAACTAGCGCTAGCTGAATCTCGGTATTATTAAAGGTTTTAGTGTGAATATGCAGGACCGTATCCAGAATTCTCTTCGGGGGGGGGGGTTCGCAAAAAAATTAAAAACGCTTAAAAAATTTGCTTATATTTATTTTTGTTACGTTTTTACGTGTCGGAAAAACATTCCTGGGTGGGGAGGGGTTCAAATCCCCTACCCCTTCCTTGGATACGGCCTTATGAATAGGGCATCAGTACATTACGATTGCTCAGAGATAGAAATTGAAATTGTCAATTTTTATTTCCAAAATTTTAGTTGGTCAGTGGAATTACAGAAAAAAGTAATTTTTATTTGTGTTTACGGGAATATTCTATATTAACGGTAGTGTATTCCTTTCCAAATGCTCTCCCTTTTGTATTAAATACTTTACATATATAAATGAATCACAATTCAGCAATTCTTATCTCTCCTTTTTTTTACAAGTCCAAAATGTCTTTTCACCATGATTTCTCTAATTTGATAAAATGAGAAAGTCGCGATCACTCATTAAAACCGGCTTAATATGAATTAAGAGAACCCATTTCTCTGTTGGAAGATATAGTTTATCATCAAGAATGACAAAAGAACGAAACAACTTTTTTTCTCTCCTAGATTTTATCCATTTTTATCGGTATTCCATTTCATTTGAGTTATGTAACAAGATCATTATTGCAAGATAGCCTCTATTGCCATGGCAAGACATAGAACACCAACAATCAAATTTTTATCCAGGGGGAGGGTTATTGGGTTTGAATCCTCCCCCCTAATTTTCTGTCCGAGTCTTAAAAACATAACAAAAATAAAATATAAAACTATTTTTTATGGTGTTTTTTTTTTTTTACAAATACCCTCCGAAACAAATACCCCCCTCCCCAACAAAGTCTTGGATACATCCTTGTTAGCAATAGTTAATATATGAGTATGTAATTAACATATTTATGTGCTCCATATTTGCCCTGAAGAATTTTTAGCCTTCTCCTTTCGTATCATAACGTTTGCTCTCAATCACGCTTATCCAGCGTTTTCACTATCCACTAAATTTTGGATGTTCCCGAGTTTTCTCAAAAGAAAATTTTGAGTACTCCTGTACAATCCAGAACACACTCGACATGAATTTAGGTTAATCATAACTTGATTTAAATAATTAAATATACCAAAACATGATGAAAACCGATGAAAATATAATACTTTAGTTACTTAGAGAGGAAAGAAAATAACAAAATGAAAAATAAAATCAAAAAAGGTGAAAAAACAAGGATTTTGTCAATCAGTGGCAAACCATGAAGAAGAAGAAATAAGCAAATATTTTGACAAGGACCTCCGCCGAGTCGTCCTCAGTGCTAAACAAAAAAGAAAGAACCTTTTTTGATTTTATTTTTCATTTTGTTATTTTCTTTCCTCTCTGAGTTTCATTTGCCATGTATAGCCAGTGTGGTCTAAGAATGTATTTACTTTAGTTTATATGATAATAAAAATTTGGGCTATAATAATGATAATTATAATTTATTTAAACCCTCTTTACATACATAAAATGCACTTAAAGGAGTACAAAAATACAGGAAAATAAAATAAAAATGGATACAATAAACAAGAAAAAACTCACAAAAAACAAATAACATCTCAGCTACTTAAGCAACACAATTAAGCTAAACAACTAAATGGAAAGTCGACAATATTTTCTCGACGCTTGTGGAACATATCCACGAGCTGGTTCATTTTTGAGGAAATATTGACAACGCCATATCTATTCGAAATGTACCAGTTGCGAGTCCAGAGCGGCAATTGCAGAAAATATTTGCAAGAGCGAAAGAATAAAGATCTAATTTTCTTCCGCTCGGATATTGTGAAAAATCTCCACAAAGGGAGCAAGAAGAATACTTGCGGTGCAAAAAAAACGTTGTAAAGTCTGCCCAGGGCTATTTTGTGAAACTGGCCTTTTATTCGAGCAAGCAGCCCGTACGATTTTGCAAGCTTTTCTTTCAACGCTGAGATAACGAGTGTTTTAGTATTTTTAACATTTGATCCAAACGGAAGACCTAAATAATTCAGAGAGGACGATGCAGAAATAGTTTCTGAGCCAACATCGATAGTAACGGAAGGTTGTTGAGACGAACCGTAGACAAGAAGCTCAGTTTTAGATGAGGCGACTTGACGCCCAATCTCATTAAGACCAGAACAAACTTTATTTTGGAGAACCTGGAGATCATCTGAAGGATATCGTCTGCGTAACAGAGGTAGGTGACATCAATATGGGGCTCAATCAGAAATGGAGGAACATTTTTAGTAACGGTTCTGATGGCATTATTCAAAAGAGCTGGACTAAGCACAGAGCCTTGTTTCACACCTTTCCGAGCAGTGAAGGATTTGCTCAGCTGGCTACCTAGCCGCATCCGTATGGACGCATTACCATACCAATTCCATAAGAGACGGCAGAGACAAGAGTTTATTCCACTTCTCAATAGAGAAAAAATAGCATGTGAATGGATAATGTAATCGAACTCCTTTGAAATCTCAATTGCACACAAATACAGGTTCTTTTTCAGCATCCTATAGCGGTCTAAAATAGCCAAAAAAGTTGCGTGTGCATTTTACACTACCAAGCCTTGGCGAAGCAGTTGGCGAAGTTGGCGAAGAAGGTTGCACTTTGTGTTTATTTCTTGGAAGTTCAGCTTTTCAAAAAGCTTACCAATTGTTGAACACATACTAATTGGTCTGTACGATTCACAATCCTTCGGGTTTTCGCCTTTTTTAAGACAAAGGTAAGAAGACCTTCCGAAACAGCAGTTGGAATATACTGAAGATCAGCTGAAAGATAGCATACTGTATAAGAAGTGGGGTAGCGTATAGGAAATGCTCAGTTTGCACCCCATAGTATCTTGGGGCTTTACCAGGTTTCATTAGACGAATTGGGGTCTGGAAAGCTGAAGGTGTAACAATGATAAAGTTCCTCCGGTGGTCAAGGTGGAAGAGGGCATTTTTATAGGTAGCTTCAACCAGAGGAGGATCATCGGAGAAAAGTGAAGAAAAATGTCTTTCCCACGAAGCGACATCGATAGGGTTAGATTGCGAGGAGGATCTTGATGTCAGTTTTGAAATTCTCCTCCGAAGCTGCTGGGGATTGTTTTTTATCTTACGTGTTGCCTTTTGAGCTTGTCTATTTTTCCAACGGCCGGGAGCTTTTCGGAACTCACGTTTGGTTGAGTTAATAATTGGAAAAATAACACCCGAGCGACCATCCAATACCCAAATCCGAATTCGAACACCCACACCCAAATCCGAAACCAAAACTTATGACGGTGCTTGGTATCTTGCAAGTCATCATCTTCTTTCCAGCCATGTTTCCATATTTTTGACCCATGTGTCCCTATTTTGACCTTTGTCAAAGGTACAGATACAGAAGAGGTGACCTTAAGAGCATGCGTCAACTCAGCTAGAAAGCAATCAAGGTCCAGTGAGTTCCCTTTCAGTGAAGGCACATTAATATTTATTAGGCCCGTAATGTGCCTAATAATATTATTAGAGGTATACATAAATTTTTTATAAATTTACACCCCACATTAGGAGTGGGGGTAAATTAACCTAACATACCCCCACCCCCTAATGTGCAAATAAATAGCCCATGTTATACAATTCCAATGTATTCTGTCACCTTTTATTTGTCTTTGAAGCTGTGAAAGCGGTCGTCATAGATCTTTCATTAAGCAAACTTCTCAAGTGTGTTCTGGATTATACGGGAGTACCAAATTTGTTCTCCGAAATCTCTTTGAAAATTAACATTAATGAAAATCAACGGTTTGTATTGCACCTTCAAGTTCGAATGTTTCTTTGGAAGAATTCAGAGAAACCTCGACAAACTCGAGGGTATAGAATGTGCACAGCTTATCTGTAACTACGTAATTACCATAGTCGTGTTTTCTAGTGCTAATTGCAGAAAGTAACCAAAACTCCGTGTTCCTTATTTCACAAAACTAAAGATGTTGCTTTTGCACTTATGTATTATAGCAAACAGTCGAGATTAGTTGAGAAGTGTGCTGTATGTAAGATCTAAGAAAACCGGTTTCATAACTACAAAGACAAATGACTGGCGACAGAATGCATTGGACTTGTGAAATTTGGACTATATATTTGCACATCTAGGAGGGGAGGGGTAAGGTTAGGATATTTACCCCCCCCCTGCTCTCATGCGCGAATATATAGCCCAAATTATGTTATTAGATAAACTAAAGTATTAAATTTTCATTATCTTTTGGTATATTTCATTATGATTAACCTAACTTCACTTCTTGAGTGGGTTTGGTAGAATACATAATACATCTTGAGTGGGTTTGGTAGTATTTCGTAGTCATGCATCAACAAAACACACTTCATTCATGTACCCAGGGCGTCTTTTTGTGTTTGAGCGCACGAATTTGTTAGTGATTCTTTAACTGATTTATACCCTAACTTGTTCTCGTTTTCATGTTTAAAATTTTTTTCGCCAGCTCAAATCAGGCGACTATTTGCTTTTCTGGAAGAAAACGACAACACGCTTGACTGTGAAAGGCTTACCTAACTTTTAAGTATTGTTGAATCATCGGTACAGCTTAAGTTTGACATTTACCGCCAGTTGCGTTTAACTCCCCAACTCCTCAATTGCCACAAATTTTTTTTTAGCTCCAACTCCCGAAATTTTTACGGTATCTCCGAAAATTGACGTTGACGTAAATACAAGAATTTGTACTTTTTTTTATAACGTTCATGTATTTATGAACACTAATTCTTGGAAATCATTTTTTTGAGAAGAACTTTTGGTACTATCCCATTAAGCGGGCCTCTCTGGTTAAACACTGTAGAGTAGGCAATGATAAAACCCGTTTTTGACGTCTTAACTGTTATAGAACAGGCAATGATAGCAATGTTTTCATTGCGCATACGATATTAAACTGTGTTTTTTTTTTGGGGGGGGGGGGGGTTTAGGGGGGAGGAGGTACCTAGGTTAGGTTGGGTTATTTAATATATGCAATGCTTTACACACCACCCCACCCCTAATATGCAAATATATAGCCCAAATTTGTTTCTAAACTATTATCTATTCATCTTATTTTATTTTATTTCATTAGCATTAACCAAACTTGACTTTTTAGAGCTCCCCGCATAATGGGGTAGTACCCAATTTTTCGGATATCCCTGAAAATGGACATTAAGTATGAGGATTTATATTCTGTGCTAACATTTGAGTATTTACGAACGTTAATTCTTTGGAATTATTTTCTAGAGCTCAATTTTTCTTTTGGAAGAAATTCGGAGAAACCACGATAAATTTGGGGAGATTGTGGTGGAGGTGGTGGCATAATCCTGGGGAGGATTGTGCTTATCCACCAATCTTTATCATAGCCACTTTTCGAGAGTCTTCATAGCACTTTATCGAGAGTCTGCTACAAATAGATTTGCCCTGGAGATTTGTTAGGATATTAGTAGCTATGCATAGTGTAGTTAGGATCGTAGTTCGAGTTGGGAAACAGTTTTCAAGAGCAATTAAAAGTATTATAGGGGTTAAGCAAGGCTGTAGTTTATCTCCTAGGCTATTTTCTTTATTTATAAATAATTAATTAAAAAAAAATTTCTTTAGAAGAAGATTTTCAAATAAAAGTAAAGGTCATTTTAAACTCGAGCGCAGCAGAGACACATAGCTATTAAAATTCAAAATCAAAACAACCAGAAATTACTATTAAAGAATACATAAAACCCAAAACAAACAGAAATTAAATAAACAATCATAGCAAAAAACATACAACAAGTAATAATATAAATGAATAAATAGATCTTAAAGCGAGTAATGCTTAGATTGAATATGAAAATCAAGCTTGAAACGAAAACAAATATTTTGCTATTAAAGTATAAATGAAACTTAAAACGAACAGAAATTAAATAACTATCAATACGAACAAACATACAATATGTATTAATGTAAATGAATAAATAAATCTTAAAACGAGTGAAACTTAAATTGAATATGCAAATCAAGTTTGAATCGAATAAAAATAACTACAAACAAGAGTTTGGGTATCGTCTCACTGCAGAAGCCTAAAACTTACTGCGTCATTGGCGCTTTACTGAAAACAATACTTTGGAATATTTTCACTTTTGTAACTTTATGAAATCAAAAATTAATTAAGATTTTAGGGAATAAATATCAGCATATGTATATTAAATTGACAATGCACATTTTTTTTCAGTAAACTCATTTGAATTTTTTTCAGTAAAGTACAAATTATATTCTGGCTTTTAGAAAGCATTTTGAACCCTACTCACATTAATTTATGCTCGTTTTGAGTTTGACTCTAATATTTATTTTTAATTTTTGTTCGTTTTGGGTTTCATTTATTTATTGATACTGATTTGGGGTAGTTGTATGTTTGGTAGATTATATGATAGTCCGGACGCAAGGTGTTGAAAATGTGAACCATACCACGACGGAATGGGGCTGCTACGAGAATTAGCCTACACTCCACCCCCTAAATTGACCATGCGGATTGAAAAATACCAATGGCACTTGCTTGCGAGTGGTGGAACACTCCAAAACTTGACATTTTATTATATTTTGGTGTTTCAGGCAAGAAAATGCATGTTCCATTAAGTTTGAGGTGCAGTTTTCTGCTCAAATACAAAATGCCTAGATGCCATAGAATCTTTTTACAACAAAGTAACACGAATAGTTACAAAACATGGCAGAGTTAAAAAAAAATGGCAAAACTAAATGAGTCTTGAACAGTCTTGGAAAGCATAAACAAAATCAAATTGAATATTAGATAGTTTTTTTTTTTGTTTTTTTTTTAAGCCAAATAATTACCGTAATACATTATATGTTCAATAGGCTTTGTTTAGTCACCTTATTGTTTCTTGACTTGAAGTTTTTGCGTGGCCATAACCTCCGAATAATAGGGCGTGTTCCTGGGGCTGAACGGGTAGGGAGGAATGGGGAAGTACTCCATTCCGCCCCGCCCTATTTTAATCTGACCAGTCGTTAAAATTGGGTCTGTAACTTTTCTTAGTTTACTTTCAGATGGTCCGTGTGTGTAAGAGAAAGACACACAGACAATCCTGGTCTACTGAGGCGATAAACAATACTGTTGAAGCGGTTATATCTGGTCGATGTGGCTGTCTAAATGCTTCTAATGAGTTTGATGTTCCCCAAACTACTCTTGAAAAATGCGTTAAGAAAAAAAGGAAAATCCTGAGTATCTGATTGATAAAACTACTGGGAAATTTCAAACCGTTTTTACCCAAGAACAGGAACTTGAGCTTGTGACGTACTTGAAAACTATGGAGGCGCGGATATTTGGCCTGACAACGAGGGACTTACGTAACCTAGCTTACCAGTTACCTCAAAAAAATGACATAGCTCATAGATTTCAAAATGAAATAGCTGGTCAAGACTGGGTCAACGGATTTTGTAAGAGAAATCATACTCAGTCTATTCGTAAGCCAGAGTCAACATCTGGTGCAAGAGCTATGAGATTTAATAGAGTGGCTGTGGATAGTTTTTTTTCGCTACTCACTCAATTGGTAGATAAGCACAAACTTACAGCGTCGCAGATACTTAATTACGATAAAACTAATGTTTCAGTGAATCCTAAGAAACATTCAAAAATCATTGCTTGTAAGGGTAAATGACAAGTTGGTGCAATAACTTCTGCAGAAAGGAGAGAGATCGTAACTTGCCTTATTTGCATGTCTCCAAGTTGATCATACATGCCCCCGATGTTAGTTTTTCCGAGGAAGAAAATACAGAAGGAGTTTGAGCTGGGACTACCCCCAGGGAGTTGGGCTGATGTTCAAAGCACTGGATTGATGACCGCTGAGCTATTCTTAGTATGTTTTAAAAAAAATTGTAGTATTTTTTACGGCATCAAAGGACTTTCCAGTTCTTCTCGTATTAGTCGGACATTCCACCCATACCAAGAATCTAGAGGTCATAGACTACGCAAGACTATGGCGTTTCGTTGCTTTGTTTACCCCCGCATTGTTCTCACAAGTTACAACCGCTCGATGTGTCTTTCATGAAGCCTTTGAGCCTTCACTACGCTTACGAGCTTTGAAAGTGGCTCCGTTACAACCCAGGGGTATTCGTAACGCTGTTTCAAATTTCAACGCTCTTCGGATCAGCATTTATCCAGATCGCCTCTATGAATACTGCAATTAAGGAGTTTAAAGCAACAGGAATTTGGCTACCTAACTCAGCCATATTTTGTGATTCAGATTTACTACCAGCTGACATTACTGACCTCAAACAAGCTGGACTATCAACCCAAAAAGCAATTGAGGAACCTCCAACGACAGAGAAAGAACAAGTGGGAAAATCTTTGTCTGGCTCATCTCCTGATAAAGAAAATCCCCAAACTTGTAGTGAAAGGGGTAAAGAAGTTACAGTTTCTAGCCCTACCGTTGATGTTAATGGCACCCCAGCTAAGAAGGTTCAATTTAATATGGCTACTCCTGGATGCTCTTGGATGACAACTGATATGAATGACTCGCCAACTGCAATTATTGTTTTACCTGAAAATTTAATTCCTATTCCAAAAGTCAGAGGAAGCGCAAAAAGGACGAATCAAAGGAGGATGCTATAAGAGCAAAAAAAAAAAAAAGAAAAGGAGATTGCCAAGACAGAAAGAGCACTGAAGATACTTTTTAAGAAAGAAAACAAAACGGAAACTTTAAAAACAAAGGGAAAGTGCCTGAATAAGAGTGAAAAAGTGCCAAGAAAAAAACAAGAAGATAAAGAAACAACCTGAAACTTACGGCAGTGATTCTGACGAGTTTTTCGACAGTGAATGTTTATATTGTTGTGGTTTTACTCAAGGTCAACTGAGGGTTGGGTTGCCTATTCCATATGTAAAAAATGGGCTCACAATTCCTGTGCAGGAATTGATAGCGAGGACGATGAGGCTATCCTTGTATGTGAATTTTGTAATTCAGAATGAGATTAATTTGATGAAAGAATATATTTAAACTAGTTTTACTGGCTTAAGCAAAATGGGAAAAAGCCAAATTATAGTTTTATTTTATTTATCAGATTAATTAATTAATGTAATTAATCATAATCAGATTAATTCGATGAAAGTATATGTTTAAAATAGAGTTGTTCCCTTAATCAAAATAAATAAAACGCCAAATAATAGTTTTACTTAGTTAGATATACTGTTTTAACTACCACCCTGTTCTGCCCCGCATAGCCCCGGATAGCCCACCCTGTTCTGCCCCGGGCAGAACAGGGTATTTGACATCTTTTCATATTTTAATTAAATAAATGATAATTGTGTTCACTTCTTACAATATGAGTGTGAAACTTTGTTTACAACAATACAAGGTACTTTATGAAATTTTGTAGCCTTTTATATTGACTCCTTCTAATTAATAAGAAACATTTTAAACTTAGTACCCCGTTCAACCCCGTGTTCCCCTATATAGATGTATATAGTGTATATATACTATATATAGTGTAAATATGTATAGTGTGTATAGATGATATAGTATATAGTAATATAGACAAAATTCGGAGAAACCACGATAAATTTGGGGAGATTGTTGGGGAGATGGTGGCACAATCCTGGGGAGGATTGTGCTTATCCACCAATCTTTATCATAACCACTTTTCCTAGTATTTATTGCCAAATCAATAATTAAAACTTCTCGCTCCATATTTGAAACAATAAACCATAATTTTTTTACATCGTACAATGTTTCGAAGTCATATATCAATCGAAACATTTATCATGTATGAAAATGGCAGCGTGAATGAGTGCGAATGAATTAACTGACAGTCAAGTTCTATTAAATCATTGGCACAACTTAAATTTGACATTCACCACCATGTTGCGCTTGTCCGGTTTTTCAGTTATCCTGAGTTTTTTCGGTAAAAGGTAAAGGTAAAGAGTACGGCATTGGACTTTACAATCCCTACCGGCGGTGCTGATCTCCCTTTCTTGGCCCTTCAGCCAGCAGGTGCAATGTGTGGTTGGGGGCCAACCATCCTCTGCTTTCGCACACCCTACCTGTTTACCTACCTCAGATTTCTACAGGTACCCATTTAGAGCTGGGTGGACTCTGGCTGAGCTTACAGAGTCACGCCACTGACCCTGACCCCCGTCCCAAACCAAATAATTGGATAAACTAGGAATCGAACCCCGGCCCTCTCGGACAAAGAATCCTAAATCCAGCGCATCAATCCAGAGTTTTTTTTTTACATTTTTCAATGTTTCGCAGTCATCTATCATTCGAAACAAACTTTCATTCATGCCCTATCTTGTCCTAATTCAAATGGTTCAAATTTTGCACCAGTTCAAATCTCGTGAAAACTTGCTTTTCTGAAAGAAGTTGCCCGCATAGTTGACTGTGAAAGGCTTAACTGACATTCAAGTTCTATTGAACCATCGGTACAGCTCAACTTTAACATTGACACCCCCCCCCTTGTTGTGCTTATCCAGCGGTTCAATTATCTTCAAGTATCTCGCAAGTCCCCAACAATTGGCGTTAACAAAAATATGAGGATTTATATTTCGTTCGTATATTTACGAATCTTATTTTGTAGGAACATTTTCAAGGGCTCAATTTTGTCTATTAGAAAAATTGGGAATAGTGGACGGACTATGCCTATACGTCACTCCTTATCGTAGCAGCGTTTTCAGTATTTGTTGCCAAAAATAGCCAAAACAACGCGCTCCACACAGCCAAAGATGCAGTCAAACGAATTGCATTTTCATTCATGCTACGACACATTAGGCGTAAATATGGAACCTGGGCGTGTTTTTGTGTTGTTAAGATTTCGCCTTTTTGCTTGTTGTTAAAGATGTCACCTTTTTATTTTTTACATCCTTCAAACCTCGCAGTCATGCATCAAACAAAGCACACTTTCATTCATGAACCCTGGAAGTGTTTATGTGTTTGGGCGTATGAATTTGTCTGCATAGTTTTTAAATAATTTATACCGTCACTTGTCCCTATCTGAAAGATTGGAAGTAAAGAGTGAAGTTGAAACTTAAAACGAACAAAATTATTGCTTCGCAAATTACGGAAAATATATCTATACAACTAGCTCAAATAAAGTGACTCTTTTTATTTCTTTTCTCTAATTTTAAATATCTGTAAAATTCTGAGAACTAGCACTTTACTGAAAACACAAAGCCTACTCCCCCTGCCCTAAATAGGATGTTTTCTTTTTTGTTATTATTTTTGAAGGTTGTTCTCTTCGGAACAGGAAGTTCGAAAAGTAACCTGCAGAAAATATAATACTAATTAATAAGGCTCTCAATAGTCCTTCGCTGGCCATGATATCGATAATTTTTAGTACAATTATAATTTGTTAAAAATGCAAGCATGCACATTTTCCAGCCAAGCATTAGTTTTAGAATTCTAGAAGAGTTAGAAAATATCAAAAATCAGTTTATTTGAACCAGTTTTGCAGATATATCTTGCATAATTTGCGAAGAATTTTTTTTTTTCTTCATTTAAGCTTCAACTTCGCTCGTTAATTTCATCATTAATTTGTTTCTAAATTAGTTTTTGCTCGTTTTTTTTCAATACAGATAATAAACCTTACAAAAAAGAAGTGTCTAAAGGAGGCCCTAGACGTTCAATCATTTTGATCAAAAGCTTCCGTCAATTGATTGATTCAACTGTGATTGACCGTCTAGGCACCTGTTTGACGTTTGAGTCAAGCGTTGACGATGATTGATAGAAGGTTTGAATGACTCAATCATTTTCATCAAAAGCAGTGTGTTAGATTAGCTTTGGTTATGATTGAAAGGTTGATTGAAGCGTCGATTAAAGGTTGACTGAAGCACACGTCAACCGATTGATGTAAACTTTTGATCAAAATGATTGACCGTCTAGGCACCTGTTTGACGTTTGAGTCAAGCGTTGACGATGATTGATAGAAGGTTTGAATGACTCAATCATTTTCATCAAAAGCAATGTGTTAGATTAGCTTTGGTTATGATTGAAAGGTTGATTGAAGCGTCGATTAAAGGTTGACTGAAGCACACGTCAACCGATTGATGTAAACTTTTGATCAAAATGATTGACCGTCTAGGCACCTGTTTGACGTTTGAGTCAAGCGTTGACGATGATTGATAGAAGGTTTGAATGACTCAATCATTTTCATCAAAAGCAATGTGTTAGATTAGCTTTGGTTATGATTGAAAGGTTGATTGAAGCGTCGATTAAAGGTTGACTGAAGCACACGTCAACCGATTGATGTAAACTTTTGATCAAAATGATTGACCGTCTAGGCTCCTTAACACTTTGCTTTTGATCAAAATGATTGGGTTATTCAAACTTCCTATCAATCACTGTCAACGCTTGACTCAAGCGTCCAACAGATTCCTAGATTGTCAATCATGCTTGAGTGAATCGATTGACGTAAGCTTTTGATCAAAATGAGTGACCGTCTAGGCTCCTTAACACATTGCTTTTGATCAAAATGATTGGGCTATTCAAACTTCCTATCTATCACTGTCAACGCTTGACTCAAGCGTCCAACAGATTCCTAGATTGTCAATCATGCTTGAGTGAATCGATTGACGTAAGCTTTTGATCAAAATGAGTGACCGTCTAGGCTCCTTAACACATTGCTTTTGATCAAAATGATTGGGCTATTCAAAATTCCTATCAATCACTGTCAACGCTTGACTCAAGCGTCCAACAGATTCCTAGATTGTCAATCATGCTTGAGTGAATCGATTGACGTAAGCTTTTGATCAAAATGAGTGACCGTCTAGGCTCCTTAACACATTGCTTTTGATCAAAATGATTGGGTTATTCAAACTTCCTATCAATCACTGTCAACGCTTGACTCAAGCGTCCAACAGATTCCTAGATTGTCAATCATGCTTGAGTGAATCGATTGACGTAAGCTTTTGATCAAAATGAGTGACCGTCTAGGGCCTGTTTAACTTGGGTGATGTAACTAAGCAAACCAACATGAGCTTTTGTTTAAATAGGGAATAAATTCAGGTTTTGCTTCCTACCTCCCTTAAAATTCCCCATGAGATATGTAGAGGTGTCACTAGCCAAAATATTGGGGGGGGGGACAATGGATTTTGCCAACTGGCTGGTCATGTTAACCCACCGAGTTGGGTGATTTCGTCGTTCTAATTACGTCATTTTTTTCCTTCCAACTGAGAGTGATGGCCTTCCATTGATTTTATGTCGTTTACTTCCATCAGCCCATTTACCTAATCAAAACAAATTACGCCAGTAAACTAGTGGCGCTTTTTACCACTTTTTATCGACCGACTGAACAGATTGGGGGGGGGGGGGGCGGCCCACCTCCCCCATACGTAGCATCCCTGGAGATACGTTCCACTTTTTTAAATAGCTAAAAAGTGCGAGGGCTATGAAGTCACTGGTATCTTTGAGAATTTGCACATAAAGAATTCAGTTTTTTTCATTAAAAAAGAAATGATTTTGTTTAGGTAGTATTTCTTTAAAACATGTTTTTTAGTTTTCAGTTACTTAGGGGCTGGGAGCGGGAGTATACAAGAGAACGGTTGTAAACTTCCAGTTATACATTTTCGACGACAAAGATTGCAGTGGTAATCTAATTAAGCTTCCGAGCCTTGCGTGAAAACTCCTTAAATAGGAATAAAAATGGGAATAATTTTGTTGCCATGTGTTACTTTGCGATGGGGCTATTAAGACCAATTTGCACTGGCGGATACAGGGGGCCAGGGGGACCCTACCCCCAAGATTTTTTCTGGTGCCCTCTTTCACTGTTTTTCTTTTTATTTCACTCTTTAGAAAAAATTTGTCAATTTGGTCAATTATTGGCACCTTTCTCACACCACCCCCAAGATTTTGATCATTGGTGCCCTTATCACATTGCCTCCTCCCTCCAAGATTTTGCTCTAGATCCGCCCCTGCGAATTTATAAGAGCCTGGTATACATGAGCAATAGTATTTAAACGAGTCATTAAACATCATCCGCGGGGGGGGGGTATTTTCCGGGGGGCTATTTTCCACGGGGGGTATTTTCCGGAGGGGGTAATCGCAGGGGGGGGGGGTAAACGCCTAGAACCAGTAAATATACCGAGGGCTGCTCTCTTTCTCAGAATGCATGTACGTGAGTTGGTGCGTGTCAAAGGTAGCAGAACTGTGCCAACTGTGCGGATTGGGGAGTGTGTAAAGCGAATTGGGGAATATGCCAAGTGTGGCGGAACTGTGCTGCACACTTGGTGTCCTGAGATGTAGCCTACACCAGGTGGTAGGAAGTCAGCGCCCCTTCGTAATGCACACGCGTTGGGTGGAAGAAAGGAAAGAAACAGAAAAGAAGCAAAAGTAAAAAAACACTCCACCCTTAGCTTTGATCCAATCAGGGAAAAGTTGGGTAATGTCAAACATCTATGACACTATTGATTTCTATAATTGTGACAAATTGGGAAAAAATCAAATGCTTATTAATTGGTTTTGCCCAAAAATTATCCTGCCCTAAGACATAAGCTGCCAAAAAAAGCTTATTGGATGCCATTGTCTTCCTGCGATTTTTGGCAAAAAAATAAAAATTGCCCTGTCTCTGAAATGGTTCTAGATAGTTTGTTTTTTTCTGATGACGAGAATATGTATTTAGAGCAAACGCAAAGTTCTTGCAGCGTAAAAAAAGCCTTTTTGCGTGCAGACAGTCATCCGCGCAGCACAGGTACTGATCTCCCAATTCTCTACCGTTGGCCGGGAGTGCTGTGCGTGGTTAGGGGCAAATCATCTGACGCTTCCCGTTTTCCCCCGATGCTTCTCCAGGTACCCATTTGGAGCTGTGTTAACTCTGGCTGAACTTACAGATTCACGCCGCTGGCTCTCGTTCCAAACCAAATAATCAGCAACACCAGGACTCGAACCCCTGCCCTTACGGGCACAACTTGCAAGTCTTGCGCGCCAATAATTCGGCTAGTACAGTTCATTGAGCTAACACTGTCTCAAAATTATTTTCCAAAAATTCAAAAACATAGATCCCAAAAATCCTGGTGTTTAATTTTTGAAAAAGTAAACTTTTTTTCGTTTTGAATATATATTGGATGGGGGGGGGGGGGGGGTTATCGTGAGTGGTTTAAACCCTATTAACTTTGGAGGCCGACTTCGGTGACTCTGGTTCTCAGACTCCTAGTGCTGGAGCTGTTTATTGAGATACATGTTTTGTCATTGACACGGGAGTATGAATATTGTGGTATTTTGTTTTATTGTCAATACCTCTAAACTCGGTTTTCATAGTTCATTATTCATTTAGGTTTCAGCATAAAAACATCCAATTGAAGTTTAACTTGTCTTAAAGTTCACGAAATTCAACCAGAATTTCTGTCGAGAAGATACCTATAGGTAGCGCTTATCTTCCTGGGTGTTGACGGACTGCAAAAACAATCACGATGCTTTCCATTTAAAATACGACATTCAGAGTATATTAATATATAACATTTAATTGTACTACCACTACTAATAACTCACTGCAGCACCAACCTGCCTGAGGCCAACCTAGCTACATACGCTCCTTCTGCACCCAAATCTATTCAAAGCCTCCTTTTTACACCCCCCCCCCTCTCCCCCCAAGAAGTTCCTATTTCCCTTAATAATTTTCCTTACGAATCCTTCCCACCCCATTCGGGGTCGACCTGCTTTTCGTTTGGCCCTAGACGGTTGGCCGATAAAGACGATTCTGAGCAATCTGTCATCCTTCGTCCGGAGAACGTGTCCTAGCCATCTCAACTTTTCTCTCGTTATAGCCCTGGAAAGCGGGATTGAACCACATTTTTCGCACAGCTTATTGTTTAAAATACGGTCAGTCAGTCGGTTACCCAAAATGATCCATAGACAATTTCTCTGGAAAACATCTAGCAAATCCTCTTCCGTTTTTCTTCCTATTCTTCCTAACTTTTTTCAACTGCGAAAAAACACTCTAGGCTTTAACTATTCAACGCTTAACATCCTAACTGCACCGACTGTCTTTACTAATAATATCATCTAGGTAAGAGAAGCTGTCCGCTTGATCGATCTTCTTGTTACTCACCGTCACCTCTTCACACTTATTCCTAGTCTTAGCGACTTTGTCTTCATAACATATTTTCAAACTTATTGTTGCACCCTTAACTCGCAAAACTTCTAGAATTCGCTCATTTTGCTAACAATTTCATCTAGGATGCTTAAATCATCAGCACACTTTCAAAGCACATCAGTACACTAGAAGAGTTTTACTACGTTCAACTTTAATTAAATATATTATGTAGATTATATTTAGTTAAATATATACAACTATATATATTATCCTCAATGAACAGTCTACCGGCAACCACTAATACCCCCTAAAGACTGTTGATGACTGACGATAATTTATCAGTAGCTATCGATTAGAACCCCGACTAGATAATGCCAGTGAAATATCCATTTTTGCCATTTTTGAATAGTTTTCATCGAAGTATCTTTAAACCAGGGCTTTGGAGTCGGTTGTAAGTTATACAGACTCTAGCTCCGACTCCAACTCCAGAAGCTTTAAACATAATTGCTCTGACTATAGCTCCGACATCAAGCTGTAATAATTCCCTCTTCGTAAAGCGCCCTTTTCTTGCCTTTTCGTAAAGAATAAATAGTTTTATCAAATTCGTTTCTTAATATTTAATAACCTTGTTAATAGCTAATATTTATCTTATACATCTTATAATAGTATTAAAGTAGAAATTAGTGTGTTTTTAAAATTCATGCCTTTGTGTTTCCATAAGTCCGATTCCAAAGGGTCTTATATTATCTCTGTTACTCTCTCTCCGACTCCATTCAGCAAAAATGTCCTAAAACGCGGACTCCAAAGCCCTGCTTTAAGCTCAGATAATCTTATTCCAATTTAGCGAACTGCTTACTCTTCGTCGTATCCTTAGCTGTCTTACTGTCTCCTAATGTTTGAAATCGATATCTGTTAGTTCTCAGGATTTCATAAAGTCAGTGCTCTTGCTATATCCGAAATTCCCTGGCTTTATAACTCTTGGGACAACTTTCCCCTAGACCTAGCTTCAACAAAGTTGTGAACTTGTAATTGACATTCAAGAAATGGGGCTTGCTTACTTTAAATGTTATGATTTTATATTATTCTTTTTTTTACGTGGCAGATTTTAGAACTTATAATATTGAAATATTAAAAAATACTTTGGAGATTTTATCTTAAAAACATGATTGAGCGAACATGATATATTTATAAACATGATATAATCATGTAGATTATTATAATGAATAATTTGAGGATTAGGTGATATGTAGCAAGTCTTTTTTTCTTTTTTTTTAAGTTTCGATAACCCAAGCTAGTGGCGTTTAATGTTTTTCAGTTTTTTAATCAATCGTAATTTATGTACTGATCGAAATATTCCAGCCGTTGCTAGTACCCATAAGATCACTGATTTCTATCCAAAGGAATGATGGATTCAATCCACGTGGCTTTGTTTTGCTGTCTTAACCTTTTATTATAAAGCTGACAGTTTTCTAGAAACTTTAAAGAAAAATAGGCTGAGAAATTCAAATTTAGTCACTAAAGTATTTTTTTGGAAATAAGTTTTTCTAGACTGTCTGTAGCTTAATACCGATCCCTCTAATGTTCATTCATTTTGCTCAATTATTAGAATTATTAATTATTAAATAACAATTAAAATTAATATTTAAATGATATTTAAAATTCGTAGTTATTAAAATGACGAAACGGGGATGGGAAGATATTAAAAGAAATAATTGTCATTATTTTACTAGAAATTATTTTTGAAATTATTTTAATAGACATTAAAAGAAGTTACTGTGTGAAATTACGTACAGAAAATATTTCGACCGTCCAGGTTCAGGGAAGTTAGAAATCATTCAGTTTGTTCCAGCTTGTTGCGTCTGTTCACTTCTATGGCACATAAACAAAATGAAAATAATTGTAAATCGCTACAGGGAAAAGCACGAATAGGAAGAAATACAAATCCCTAAAATTAGCGATAAATCAGTAAGCGTTGGCATCACTAGCTATCTTTTTCATAATAGTAATTTTGAAAGTTAATGATAATAGTAAGTAATAATTATGTTTGATTGATTTTTAATTAACATAAATTCTATTTGTAGGAGGGAAAATGGAGCCATATGTCAAAAGATGCAGCAACACTAAGCTGCAATCAGCTGAAAAGCTGATGTACATTTGCAAAAATCAGCTCGGTAAGTTGAAACAGTGGTTTAAGAATGGAAGTGTGCTTGTCTGTTTTCTGTTCAATTTTTTTGGTATTGTTCTATTAGCTGCGAGACTCGCGAGAAGTAAAGTTTGGGTAATGCTAATGAAATAAAACAAAATATGATGAATATATAATAGTTTAGAAACACATTTCGGCTATGTTTATGCACATTAGGGGCGTAAAGCATAGCATATATTAAATACATAACCTAACCTAGATACCTTTTTTGCCCCCTAAACCCCAAAAAACTAAAGTTTAAATATTGTAAACGGAGTAAGAAACCACTGTTTGCAATGCTCGGCATAGGAATTCTCCGTTGAAAGAACCTGTTTGACTAGTTTCTTTTATCATCTTCGCTATACAATATCTCGCGGGTCTCCTAGCTAATAGAACAGTACCAATTTTTTTTCTAAAGCTTTTGTAGTTATAGTGCAACTGTTTTTGAAATGCTTATTCTTTTTACCACGTTTTACTTAACTTGCTAATTCTGTCGCCATTCATTCAAAATTTGAGAATAATTTATCAAAATTTATAATTATAAAATATAATTTGAATAATTTATAAAGATTTATTTTGACCTATTCCTCTCATCCATTTTGGCTCAGAATCTGTATACAGCTTTTTTTATGTAACATTTTAATATTCTGATATATTTGAATCTCAAAAGTACTTAATTATCCTACAATTCAAAAATTTAAAAGTTTGTGGAAATTTTAGACCAAACGTACCTTCGCCACTGCGGATGTGGGTTGTTATCAGAGGCAACGCTAAAGCGTTGCCTATAGTAAAGGCCATACGGCTCCAATGTTTTATTATTATTTATTATTATTTTTTTTTCCCAGAGGCACTTCATATGGAAGGGGTCGTCGTAGAAGCTTCAAAGGGGGCTCATTCGATTGGAAATCGAGAGTTCTAGTGCCCTTTTTAATAGTCGAAAATGATTGGAGGGCAACTAGCCCCCCCCCCACACACACATCATTCCCCCAAACACATCCAATCAAAAGTTTTACATAGCCATTTTGTTCAGAGTAGGTTATTTCCAGTCAGAAAATACGTTTTTTAGGAGGACATTCCCCCACATTCCACCGGGTAAGGGTTTTAAGTTATGCCCTGTGGGAATGTCAGGTCTTTATAGACGGCGTTGTCGTGGAAACTTCAACACATGCTCATTCATCATGAAATTAAAGAGCTACTACCCTTTTTAATAGTCGAAAGTCATTGGAGTGCAACTAGCCCCCCTCCCTTCCCACGCCCATCATTTCCCCAAACACATCCAATCAAAATTTTGAGATAGCCATTTTGTTCAGCGTAGTTGATTTTCAGATAGAAAATATGTTTTTGAGGAGGATACTCCCCCACAACCATCCGGGAAAGGGTTTTAAGATATGACCTGGGGGCATATAAGGTTTTTATAGAAGGCGTTGTCGTAGAAACTTCAAAAAAAAATCTCATTCGATTGGAAATTCAAAGGGATAGTGCCCTTTTGAATAGTCAAAAATGATTGGAGGGCAACTAGCCCCCCTCCCCCTGCTCATCATTCCCCCAAACACATCCAATCAAAATTTTGAGATAGCCATTTTGTTCAGCGTAGTTGATTTCTAGATAAAAATATGTTTTTGAGCAGGATACTCCCCCATCAACCCTCAGGACAAGGGTTTAAGTTATGCCCTTGGGGCATATAAGGTTTTTATACAAGTCGTAGTCGTAAAAATGTCAAAACAGACTCATACAATTGCAAATGAAAGGGCTAGTACCCTTTCTAATAGGCAAAAGTGATTGGAGTGCAACTAGCCCCCCTCCCTTCCCACGCCGATCATTTCCCCAAACACATCCAATCAAAATTTTGAGATAGCCATTTTGTTCAGTATCGTTGATTTCCAGATAGAACATATATTTTTGAGGAGAATACTCCCCAACAACCTTCAGGGCAAGGGTTTTAAGATATGACCTGGGGACATATAAGGTTTTTATAGAAGGCGTTGTCGTAGAAACTTCAAAAAAAGCTCATTCGATTGGAAATTCAAAGGGATAGTGCCCTTTTTCATAGTCGATTGTGATTGGAGGGCAACTGCCCTCCCTCCACGCCAATTATTTCCCCAAACACATCCAATCAAAATTTTGAGATAGCCATTTCGTTCAGCATAGTTGATTTCCAGATAGAAAATATATTTTTGAGGAAGACAATCCCCCACAACCCTCAGGGCAAGGGTTGTAAGTTATGCCCTGGGGGCATATAAGATTTTTTATAGAAGGCGGTGTCGTAGAAACTTCAAAAAAGACAAATTGGATTGAAAACTCAAAGGGCTAGTGCCCTTTTTAATATTCAAAAGTGATTTGAGGGCAACTAGCCCCCCCCCCGACGCCCACCATTTACCCCAACACATCCAATCAAAATTTTGAGACAGCTCTTTTATTAAACGTAGTTTGAAGTTCTGTAAATTAGGTCTTTGAGGATGACAACTCCCCCTCAGCCCTCAGGGCAAGAGTTGTAATTTAAGGATTCTCCGAATCCTTCCAATTATTTCTTATGGAAGGGATGATTGTATAAACTTTGGAGAGGTCTCATTTGACTGAAAATTGAAAGTTCTTGTTCACTTTTTAAGAGTCAAAACAGATTGGCGGGTGACTATCCCCCCCTCCTCCACGCCCTAAATGCATCAGATAAAAATTTTGAGATAGACATTTTGTTAAAATAGTTCAAAGTTCTGATAAAAAAAAAACTCTGGTGTCGACACAGCCCACCAGGGTCCGGGGGTAGGCGTTGTAAGTTGTGCCCTGGGGCATGACTTATTAAAGGGGGTTTATAACTTATGGGAAGGCGTTTTGTATGGGAAGAACACATAGGAAAATATTTTAGTCATCCAATTATAAGGTTAAAATATATACTCTGAGATAGATGTAAAATTGCTATGGCACACAAAATCTTATTAAGGTCAATTCCAAACAGTCGTGATCCCTTTGTGTCAGCAAGTGAAATGGTCTAAACCCCCTTATTGGAGTTATTTCTTCAATCCATTCATTGTTGTCAATCGCTGTCCACAAGTTATGCAAGCTGTCTATTGTTCATATATAAGGTTTTTATCATATAGGTAATCGTACAGACTTTGAAAAAAGCATGATTCGATTTAACCTGAAAGTTCTAGATCTGTTTTTTAAAGCCAAGAATATTCAGACCGTAAGCACCCCCCCCCCTGCCATAAAAACTTGAAACTTTTTGCGATAAAAAATGAACAAAAATTAATTTAAAAAAAACTTTCCGAAAAATAAGTTTTCAAAGAAAAGTAAAGGCCATTTTAAACTTAAGCTCAGGAGATACAAATACCTGTTAAAATTAAAACTCAAAACGACCAGAAATTACTATTAAAGAATAAATGAAACCCAAAACGAACAGAAATTAAATAAACAATCATAGCAAAAAACATACAACAAGTAATAATATAAATGAATAAATAGATCTTAAAGCGAGTAATGCTTGATTGAATATGAAAATCTAGCTTAAAACGAAAACAAATATTTTGCTATTAAAGTATAAATGAAACTTAAAACGAACAGATATTAAATAACAATCAATGCGAACAAACATACAATATATGTTAATGTAAATGAATAAATAAATATTAAAACGAGTGAAACTTAAATTGAATATGCAAATCATGTTTGAATCGAATAAAAATAACTGCAAACAAGAGTTTGGGTATCCTCTCACTGCAGAAGCCTAAAACCTACTGCGTCATTGGCGCTTTGTGAAGTGAAAAACCTGATCGACGTGGTGTGTTTGGATGTTCAATACATAATAAAGATAATATTTATTAGAGGGCATAGTAAGCGCAATTTACACAATGTCAGACGAAAAAGAGTTAAATAAATACTGTATAATTTTTTTTTTTTTAACCACTTTTTACAAATGGACTAAAAAGGGAAAATACATTTTTTGGTTCTAAAAAATACGCTTGGTATACATACTTCAAAATTTTCTGGATATCTTGAATGTTGTAAACTATTTTACTCAAATTTGTAATACATTTTTCACTTTAAACATGGTGCGCATTTTACTTCAATAAAGAACTGTGCATAGTTAGATATCAATAGTTAGTTGACTGAAAATGCGCACCACGTTTAAATTTTTAGAAAATGTACATTTTTATCTCTGTAGCCAGGAATTTTGAGCGTTTTAAAATGTGAGGGGAAGATTGTACCTGATAAACAAACGAGCAAACTTGGACGAAAGAGTCTCCTCCAGGATCTGCCTTTGAAACAGAGATTAACGGTGATATAGCCTGCCTTTGAAACAGGGGTTAACGGCGATATAATCTGCCTTTGAAACAGGGGTCAACGGTGATATAGCCTGCCTTTGAAACAGGGGTTAACGGCTATATAGCCTGCCTTTGAAACAGGGGTTAACGGCGATATAGCCTGCCTTTGAAACAGGGGTTAACGGCGATATAGCCTGCCTTTGAAACAGGGGTTAACGACGATATAGCCTGCCTTTGATACAGGGGTTAACGGCGATATAGCCTGCCTTTGAAACAGGGGTTAACGGCGATATAGCCTGAATTTAGGAAATGAAAATAATTGGAATGTTCAAAAGGGACGTAGAATTTCAGTGTCTTCAGTCATATTTCACAGTCAAACCACAAATTCTCAACAGCTGTCGATGATAGCTAGTTAAACCTCACAGTCAAAGCTCAGCAGAAGCTGAGGCTCGCAAAAAGGTTTTAAGGTTTCGCACCCTCTTAATAAAAATTAGGAACATGACTAGGGATATGACTAGGAATATGACTCATTATAAAGGCAACGTCTTCCTTAAAGCAGCTTTGTTTATTCAATATGAAGGAAAAATTGTTTTCTAGGATGCCCTTGCTGAAGTTGTTGGGAAAAATCTTCATCAAACAAAGTGTATTGATTTGAGCGTAGATGTCCTCGCTTTTTATGCTAAGCTTCCGTCGTAGTAGGGGTTAACAGTCTTTTTTTATTTAGAGTATACAAAAAAGAAGGTAATAAATCTTCTGGAAGACAGCTGTCACCAGTTTTCCCTTAAGCCGCTATTCGAATTGAATAGAGAAATGAAGCAAGAGGAAAAAGGACCAGAAACCAATAAGCCTACAATGAAAGATAAAACAAATACAACTACCTTAATGCATGCGATTACATTGGTTATTCAAGATGATAGTAATGCTTGTAGTCAGGTTCAGCTTATGCGCTAGGAAGTCAATTGGGAGAGGAATTTTCCTTGATAAAAACCCTTTTTCCTTCTCAAGGAAACTTTTAGATTTTTTTTTATTTCGTCCAATTTTTTATTTCTTTTTACTTTCGACGTTGTCTGTTTTGGTCTTTTTGTTTTTATCTGGTTTGCTTCATTCGTATTTTTTGCTCAGAAATTATGAAGAATTGTTTGATCCTATTAATTTTTTGTTTTCATTTTTGTTACTGAAAAAGATGTGTGCTTTTGTTGCCCCTTAGGACATCTTATCGACATCTCGAGGTACCCATTTTGTACTTTCGCTGTGGAAGCTCAATTTTGCAGGTCGGGGGAGGAATTTCGGTATTTGTTTAGCCTTGTGTCGCATGATAAGGAGACATGTTAAGAAAACAATTCTTACTTTAAAACATGTATAATGATCCTAGTTCTTATATTATCCAACGGGAGAACCTTTATCATCAAGTCTTTCCTCTAAAAATCCTTCTTTTTCCAGCTTAAGAGAAAAAGTTTCCTAAAATCACCACGTTTTTGATTCAATGCTTAAGTCTTTTGAAATTGCCGCCAAATAAGTTGTTTTATAGAGAGCGTTCATGCCTGTCTTTTTAATACTTTTTTTTAATGAGCAGTGGCGCAAATACAAACTATTAATAGCAGTGGCAAAAATCAAAATATTGCTATAAATATACAAATACTTACCCCCACCCCCCTAATGTGCAAATATATAACAAAAATTGCATTCTGAACCTAAATATAACCAAATGAACTGTACCCCAACCCCTAAATATATCCAAATCAGGGTATATATTTCTATATCAGAGGGGTGGGGGTATATACTCTGTGTGTATATGTATATTTACAGCAATATTATTATTTTTTAATTAATTTTTTTTTTTTTGTTAATGGCATGATTTCAAACATAATTCACAATTTCTATAATTGCAATATACCACTGCCTTTTCTTTAAACACGTGCTATCTCACACGTGCTAAATGCTATCTATAAAACAACTTATTTGGTAGCAATTTAAAAAAACTTAAGCATTGAATCTCAACGTGGTAGTTTTAGGAATCTTTTTCTTTTAAGCTGGAAAAAGAAGGATTTTTAGAGGAAAGACTTGATGATAAAGGTTCTCCCGTTGGATAATATAAGAACTAGGATCATTATACATATTTTAAAGTAAGAATTGTTTTCTTAACATGTCTCCTTATCATGCGACACAAGGCTAAACAAATACCGGAATTTCCCCCGACCTGCAAAATTTCCCCCGAATTTCTCAAGGGGGAGGGAAACGCCTAGCACGTTTAATAATACCGAAATTTAGCTAGCACTAATTTGAGCTCATAAGATTTCTCATAGGAATTTCTGATTGGTTGGAAAATTTTATGAAAAATTCTGATTGGCTCAAATTAGTGCTGGCTAAATCTTGATATTAGTAAAAATCTTCGTGTAAATGGGCCTTTAGTACATTCAAGCAGGAATATACCTACTACACATAGCTTGTTTACTATACTTACTTATTATTCACAATTATGTTTTTTTTTTCTGTTTTTTTAAATCTTGAATTTCATTTTCAAACATGCCGATATGAATACATTTCTTGTTTCATCGGGGGACGTGAAGTTTGGCTGCTGAAGTGGCATTTCACTCCGGTCAAAACCCACCTTCAAAAATTCGGCAGGTCTAGTCGCTAAGTTCTCTTGTAATGACTTTGAAATCATGAAATTCCATAAAAAAAAATTGACTTAAAAACATATTGAATATTTTCCTTTACTGCTACTACTGCTGCTAACAAGCTCCGTGCGCTCCTCCTCCACTCCAATCTGTTCAAAGCTTCACTCTTTACCTCCCATCGTCAGCTCCCCTTTGGGACTGCCTGCTTTTGGCCCCTAGAAGCAGCACCGGCTCTATTTGGGACAATCTGCTTTTGACCCTTAGTAGCAGCACCATTTTTAGTATTGGTCATCTTAAATTCAGTAACCTTTCTGGTTCTCGTTTGAAGGCGTGGCTCCTTTAATGCTTCATTTTTATCAATACCTTTTTTGCTTGCTTTTTATACAGATTGCTTTTGTTTTGTATATATTTTTTTCTGCTGCTCAAAGTTGCGTTCTTGTTTATGTTAGTTTTTCAATATTTCTTGCACTGAAGACAATATATTTCAGACTTTAGTCAAAATATCTGCAGTTTTTTTTTTTTTTGGTCAATGGATAAAATTTTTTTGTTTCTTTTTAGTTTATTTGATTAAAGATATTTAAAATTGAAGAAACAAAAGGGAGAGAAAGGAATAGAGTGGAATTCCAAAAATATAATTTATTCGCAACAATCTAAGCATACCCCCTACCAAAGGAAAAAAATAAATCTCTGGCATGCATCATACAGAAGGGCAGCCCAAACTCAATAACCAACAGAAATTGATAATACCAATCAAGAATTGATCCGTTGAAAAAATTGTTGACAGAACAAAAGAATAGATATAGAATAATGAAAAGAATAAGAATAATGAAAAAGAATGTGAAAAGAAAGTAACATCTGATAGTAGATTTGACGTCAATGGTTTTCTTTGTCTGATGGATCTCAGCATGGCACCAGTTACTCCAAGTACTCCAAGTACTCTTATTTTGTGTTCTGATTTTTCACTATTGAAATGAAAGGGCTTGAGGGAAAGAGGGATTGAGAGACGGAAAAGTGTAAAGGGTAAATGGAAAAGGGTAAAATGGTAAAGGGTAAATGGAATTCAAGATTAAAACAGTCAAGAATTAATAAGTTAAAAAGAAAATTATTTACATACGGATTTCTAAATATTATTATCTAAATTCTTTTTTAATAATTTTGACTATTGATTTAAAAACAATTAAAACCCTATAAAAAGTTAATTTAATTTCAATAAGTAATTGAATTTTTTTAAGTATGTTGCATTTTTTTGTGGTAACCGCCCAGTGCCAGTGCATTTATGTCTTCCCATGGGCGGTTGCCTATGGATCATGTCTAGGTCGTTTTTGTAGTAAATTAAATAAATAAAAAAAAAAAAGCGTAAAGAGCGAGGCATTGAGGAGGGGACAGCCCCTTTCATATACGGAATAATATCTGTTCGTTTTAAGTTTTAACGTCGTTACTTACTTTCACTTAAAAAAAACTTGTTTTTTTTAATTTAATTTTTGAAAGTTTTTGAATTAATGTAGGTTTTGATTTTGGCTCACCGTACATGAATAATTAAAACAAATTTGCATATTAATTTTACATTTATTTGATTAAATGGCTTTCTCGAAACTTGTTTAATTTTATTTATGAACGTTTTTATTAGTAATAAATATACGTAACTTACAAATTAACTTACGTAACGAACTTCTATATTCATAGATTTTTAATGCGTATATTAGGGGGCTCGCCCCCTAGTCAATACCAAGCTCTTTAAGCTAAAGTTCGAATTTTGTTCCAATTCTTTAAAAATGACCCTTATAATCACAAAGGACGTTATTTAGAATAAATAGCTCTTATGAAAGTACTAAAAAATCTTTGGCTTAAAGAGCGAGGTATTGACTAGGGGGTGAACCCAATCATACAGGTAATATTATCTGTTCGTTTTAAGTTTTCGATGTTACTCCTTATTTTCAGTTGGAAAACTTGTTTTTTTTTATATTTAATTTCTGATCTTTTTTCTTAAATAGTGCTGGGAAATCCGGCGCCCCCTTCATAGCAATGTCCCTTCCCCCATGAAAACCTCCTTCATGGAAAGATCTTCCCAAATAACCCCCGACCCACCCACCCCCCTACTACCAGGAACAATCTCAAAACGTCTGTATACTTCCTAATAACCAATACTATGTGTTAATATTGGGCAAAGTTCATTGCTTTCAGCCCTCCCCCCGGGGACTTCGGGGGATTAAGTCATGCTAAAGGGCATATTTATCATATTTTCAACCATTCTGAACAAAATGGCTATCTCAAAATTTTTATCAGGTGACTTTGGGAAAAAAATGAGCGTGGGAGGGGGCCTAGTTGCCCTCCCTTTTTTTTGGTCACTTAAAAAGGGCACTAGAACTTTTAATTTCCGTTCCAATGAGTCCTCCCACGATATTTGAGGACCACTGGGTCGATACGATCACCCCTGGAAAAAAAACAACAAAACAAAAAAAAAACAAATAAACACGCATCCGTGATCTTTCTTCTGGCAAAAAATGCAAAATTCCACATTTTTGTAGATAGGAGCTTGAAACCTCTACAGTAGGGTTCTTTGATACGCTGAATATGATGGTGTGATTTTCATTAAGGTTCTATAACTTTTAGGGGTCTTTCCCCCTTTTTCGAAAATCAGCCAAATTTTCTGAGGCGCGTAACTTTTGATGGGTAGGACTAAACTTGATGAAAGTTATATATTTGAATTCAGCATTGAAATCTGATACTTTTGATGCTTATTATCAGATGTTGAGTTATGGTTCGAAAACGTCGTGGCCATCCCAAATCAGGTCATTACTAGAAAGAGTGGGAATGCCTTACTTATTGAATGACGGTCTTGGCTCCCTTGATCTACCTACACATTTAGTTAGCCAGGTACGATTTATCTTAGAGGGTCAAAAAATTCAGTATTGGCAAGGGCTTATATTAAACTCTGCTACATTGAATCATTATAATCAGGTTAAACCTAGATTTGGAGAGGAAATTTATTTTAAATTTAATTTACCGGCTATGATTTTATGTCGATGGATTCAGCTTAGGGCAATTTGCCTTCCAATCCAGAGCAGGCAAATGGTGTTCGACAGGGGGATAGTACATCCTGATGGTCGGTATGTGTGTCCTCTTTGTAGGGATGAGGACGAAGATTTGGACCATTTTCTCCGAAAGTGCCCGGTGCTCTCTGATTTAAGGGAAAATTACTTACATGGGATTGTTTTGCTGCTTCCAAAAATTTTACAAAGTAGTAATCCAACCACAATATTTCGTATTGGTGCGTACATAGAGAAGGGATTAGAAAGAAGGAAAAGTTTTTACAATTAATTATTATTTATTATATAGAATTACAATTATTTTCTCGATAAATTACCATAAGGTATTTTTCGCTATGTATCATGATAATGTGTGTTTCGTAATTTATTCTGTTGTGATTTCTTTATTTTTCATAAATTTTTGTGTGTATATGGCTCTTGGGCTTTTGAAATACAGGATCTATCTATCTATTGGTATCAAAAACCCGTTTTCTAGAGTTTCGGTTACCATTGAGCCGGATCGCTCCTTACTTACAGTTCGTTACCACGAACTGTTTGATTAGTTTAATCTAATAAAAAAAAAAGAATAATTTAATGCTCTAATTTCTTAAAAAATGAAGGAAATCCTAGATTTATTTTCTTCTTTTTTAGGAATCGAAAAAGAATACGAACAGAAAGTCATACCCGATGGTAGATTTAACGTCGATGGTTTTCTCTGTCTCGTTGATGTCAGCGTGGTACCAAGCCGTCCTATTGAGCGTCAGCTGGATTTTATTGCTCATACGTTGCAGAATTTGATGAAAACGAAGAAGCCTGTTGTGGTAGTTACTACTAAAAATGATGAAGCATGCGACGCTTTCGTCAGGGAAGTGGAGAGGTTTATAAACAGGAAGGATTTCAAGGGTAGGTTCACCTGCTTCATTAAAGCTTTTGATCAGGGGTTTTCTGATCAGGAGTTTTGAGGGGTTTGATCAGGCGTTTCTTGGACAATAGTTGACTTAGGTGATATATGTTTTCCATAGCCTAAACTATGCCCTGCGAAGATATTTTGAAGTGTGTACCCAATGGCGGTTCTGGCTTCTCTCGTGCCCGGGGAAAATTTTTTATTAGCGCCCCCCCCCCACTGGGTCTCAAAAATTTTCGGGCAAAATTTTTATTTATTATCAAAATTCGCATTATTTGACGAAATTTTCCATTTATTTAAGTCTGTCTTTTCTTGGTTTACCTTCTGCAAAATCATTAATTATCTCGTATTAACTATCTGGTTAGGAATGGTATTGAAGCTATCGGAAAAATGAAAATTTCGGATTCAAATTGCTTATTACTTATTACAAATTGCAAATTGCTTACTACTACCAACTGGGCCCTTTACTTTATTTTAATAAAAATAAAGCTTAAGAAATTACAAAATAATTGTAACTTTTAGATTATTTATTTGAAATTTTGTATCCTTAGAATTTTCGCATCCAGGGCAAGTGCCCCCTATGTTTCCCATATGTTCCCGCCTCTATGTCTACCTTCACGTCTTCCTCCTCCAGTGGCACTGAACTTAAATGAACCTGCACAAAATTTGTGTTATTAAAGTTAAACTTTCAGGAATATATGTTCTACATCACACAAGACTTAAGGGATGGGCTTTGAGATTCTTAATTGTGCTAAACACTGATATAGGTTTCAAAATTTAGAAAATTTTTTGGTTTCAAATTTTTTTGTAAGAATGTGTCGTAAGTATGGAAAAAATCCTAATATAGCTTAAAATCTTACTTTCGAGTTCTTTTATCCAGTTCTTAGAGCAAAGAAAAGTAGACTCAATCGAAAATTGTAGTAATTATAGTAAAATGTATATACTATAGTATATACATATATATAGCCAGGGGTCGGCCGCAGTCACTAAAATCACTTTTTCACTTTTCTTTCAGCCTTTCACTTTTTGTCCCTTTTTCTTTGAAATTGTCACTAATGTCACTTTTTTGCCGTTTCAATATTACAAAATTATATTTTTTTTTACTTGTATAACTTTAATAAATCAAATAATATTAACATTTTGATTACTAAATATCAGTATATGTATATTAAACTGACAATGCACATTCATTTGTATTTTTTTCAGTAAAGTGGAAATTTTTTTTTGTCCTTGGGAAGGCATAGGGGTTTTGAACCTAACTTATGTTAATTACTGCTCGTTTTGAGATTGACTTAGTTAATTATTATAATTTTTGTTCGTTTTGGGTTTCATTTATTTATCGATGCCGATTTGCGGTAGTTTCACGTTTGGTAGATTATTTGACTTTATATTTGCTCATTTTTTGTTTAATGGAGTTCTGTACTTTTCTTTGAAAAACTTATTTTGTGGAAAAAGTTTTTTAAATTAATTTCTGTTCGTTTTATATTGACATAGTCTTTTCTGGGAAAAAGTAAATAATACTTTAAATCTTTTTGTTTTTTAAGACTTTATAGTTTGGCCTGATATTTGTATGCTGGAGAAAAATTTTCAGCAATTTTTAACAACATACACCCTTTTGAAAATCTGGACACAAATAGTACTGTTTAATTTAGTTTCATAACTCCTCTAGTTGACCTGAAATGGAAAACTTGATACCATTCGCAAAAAAATATGTTTACTTTCTTTGATAGCATGGATATACTTACGCTATTTTGATTTGGTTAAATTTTAAGAGCAGAAATAGGACGGTTGGCGTAGGAGGGTGGGTGTGTAAGGGGGATTAGTTGCCCTTAAATCACTTTCGACTATTAAAAAGGGCATCAGCCCTTTCTATTTTCAATCGAATGAGCCCTTTTGGAAGTTCCCACGACAACTCCTGCGATACAAAGTGCCTTGGTCTAAACAACAACAAAAAATAATACATTATACTCACATCGATCTTTACTATAAAAATATGTCAAGCCTTCCAATCACTTTCGCCTATTAAACAGGGCACTAGGCCTTTCGATTTCCAATCGAATGAGCCCTTTTGGAAACGACAACGCTTTCTATAAACACCTTATAAGCCCCCAGGGCATAAATTACAACCCTTACCCTAAGGTCTGTTAGGGTGGCTGTCATCCTCTAACACCCAATTTCCAGAACTTTCAACTACGTTAAACAACATGGCTATCTCAAAATTTTGATTGGATGTGTTTGGGGAAATGGTGGGCGTGAGAGTGGTGTTAGTCGCCTTCCAATCACTTTTGACTATTAAAAAGGGCACAAGCCACTCCAATTTCCAATTGAAGGAGCGCTTTTCGAAGTTTCTACGACAACTTCTTCGATACGAAGTGCCCTGCTCTAAAGGAAAAAATTAATAAATAATACATTGTGCCAACATCGTTCTTATATGCCCCCTGGGCATAACTTAAAACCCTTGCCCTGAGGGCAGTGGGGGAGTGTCCTCCTCTTTACTTAGTCCCTGTTTCTTGTCTCGTTCTTGAGTGTCCCCGTTCTTTACTTAGGCAGCGCGATCGTGCTGCCTATGATTTATACAGCAACTTTCTATATAAACCTTATATGCCCCAAGGGCATAACTTACAACCCTTGCACTGAGGGCTCTAAGGGGGTTATCATTCTAAAAGACCTAATTTCCAGAACGTTCAACTACGTTGAACAAAATGGATATCTCAAAATTTTGATTGGATGTGTTTTGGAAAATGGTGGGCGTGAGAGGGGCGTTAGTTGCTGTCCAATCATTTTCAACTATTAAAAAAAGGCACTAGCCCTTTCAATTGTGTTTGGGGGAATGATGGGCGTGGGGGAGGGGGGCTAGTTGCCCTCCAATCACTCGATTATTAAAAAATGTACTAGCCCTTCGAATTTCCAATCGAAATCATGCCTGATTTGCCTGTTTTGAAGTTTCTATGACCACGCCTTCTATAAAAACCTTATATGCCCTCAGGGCATAACTTAAAACCCTTGCACCGAGGGTTGTGGGGGAGTATCTTCCTCAAAAACATATTTTCTATCGGGAAATCAACTTCGCTGAACAAAATGACTATCTCAAAATTTTGATTGGATGTGTTTGGGGAAATGATGGGCGGGGGGGGGGGGGGCTAGTTGCCCTCCAATCACTTTCGACTATTAAAAAGGGCACTAGCCCTTTGAATTTTCAATCAAATAAGCCTTTTTTGAAGTTTCTACGACAACACCTTCTATAAAAACCTTATATGCCCCCAGGGCATAACTTAAAACACTTGCCCCGAGGGTTGTGGGGGAGTGTCCTCCTCAAAAACTTATTTTCTTTCTGGAAATGAACTACGCTGAACAAAATGGCTAAATCTCAAAATTTTGATGGATGTGTTTGGGCGAATGATGGGCGTGGGGGAGGGGGGCTAGTTGCCCTCCAATCACTTTCGACTATTAAAAAGTATATTAGCCCTTCGAATTTCCAATCGAATGAGCCTTTTTTGAAGTTTTTACAACAACGGCTTCAATAAAAACCTTATATGCCCCTAGGGCACAACTTAAAACCCTTGCCCTGAGGGTTGTGGGGGAGTGTCCTCCTCAAAAACATATTTTCTATCTGGAAATCAACTACGCTGAACAAAATGGCTATCTCAAAATTTTAATTGGATGTGTTTGGGGGAATGATGGGCGTGGGGGGGAGGCTTGTTGCCCTCCAATCACTTTCGACTATTAAAAAGGGCACTAGGACGTTCAATTTCCAATCGAATGAGCCCCCTTTGAAGTTTCTACGACGACCACTTCCATATGAAGTGCCCTGCTCTATAGGAAAAAAAATTGATACATTGTACATTGTGCCAACATTGTTCTTAGATGCCCTCAGGGCATAACTTAAAACCCTTGCCCGTAGGGTTGTGGGGGAGTGTCCTCCTCAAAAATATATTTTCTATCTGGAAATCAACTACGCTGACCAAAATGGCTATCTCAAAATTTTGATTGGATGTGTTTGGGGTAATGATGGGCGGGGGGGGGGGGGTCCTCCAATCACTTTTGACTATTAAAAAGGGCACTAAAACTCTCAATTTCCAATCGAATGAGCCCCTTTTGAAGTTTCTACGGTGACCCCTTCCATATGAAGTGCCCAGCTCTAAAGGAAAAAAAAAAAAAATAGTACATTGTGCCAACATCATTCTTATATGCCCCCAGGGCATAAATTAAAGCCCTTGCCCTGAGGGCTGTGGGAAAGTGTCCTCCTCTTTACATAGTCCCCGTTTCTTGTCTCGTTCTCGAGTGTTCCCGTTCTTTTCATAGGCAGCGCGATCGTGCTGCCTATGATATATACAACAACTTTCTATATAAACCTTATATGCCCCAAGGGCATAACTTATACCCCTTGCACTGAGGACTCTGAGGGGGGTTATCATCCTAAAAGACCTAATTTCCAGAAGGTTCAACTATGTTGAACAAAATGGATATCTCAAAATTTTGATTGGATGTGTTTTGGAAAATGGTGGGCGTGAGAGGGGTGTTAGTCGCTATCCAATCACTTTCAACTATTAAAACAGGCACTAGCCCTTTTAATTGTGTGTGGGGGAATGATGGGCGTGGGGGGGGGGTAGTTACCCTCCCATCACTTGACTATTTAAAAGGGTATTAAGCCCTTCGAATTTCCAATCGAATGAGCCTGTTGTGAAGTTTCTACGACAACGCCTTACTTAAAAATTTTATATGCAGCAAGGGCAAAACTTAAAACCCTTGCCCCGCGGACTGTGGAGGAGTGTCCTCCTCAAAAACATATTTTCTATCTGTAAATCAACTACACTGAACAAAATAGCTATCTAACAATTTTGATTGGATTTGTTTGGGGAAATGATCGGCGTGGGGGGGGGGGGCTAGTTTCCCTCCAATTACTTTCAACTATTAAAAAGGGCACTGGAACTCTCAGTTTTCAATCGAATGAGCTCCTTTTGAAGTTTCTTCGACGACCCCTTCCATATGAAGTGCCCAGCTCTAATGGAAAAAAATAAATAGTACATTGTGCCAACATCGTTCTTATATGCCCTCAGGGCATAACTTAAAACCCTTGTCCCGAGGGTTGTGGGGGAGTGTCCTCCTCAAAACATATTTTCTATCTGGAAATCAACTTCGCTGAACAAAATGGTTATCTCAAAATTTTGATTGGATGTGTTGTGATTTTGATTGGATATGATTGGATGTGGGGAAATGATGGGCGTGGGGGGGGGGGGGGCTAGTTGCCCTCCAATCACTTTCGACAATTAAAAAGGGCACTAGCCCGTTGAATTTCCAATCGAATGAGCCTTGTTTGAAGTTTCTACGACAACGCCTTCTATAAAAACCTTATATGCCCCCAGACCATAACTTAAAACACTTGCCCTGAGGGTTGTGGGGGAGTGTCCTCCTCAAAAGTATATTTTCTATGTGGTTATCAACTACGCTGAACAAAATGGCTATCTCAAAATTTTGATTGGATGTGTTTGGGGGAATGATGGGCGTGGGGGGGGGGCTAGTTGCCCTCCAGTCACTTTCGACAATCGAAAAGGGGACTATCCCTTCGAATTTCCGGTCGAATGAGCCTGTTTAGAAGTTTCTATGACAACGCTTTCTATAAAAACCTTATTTGCCCCTAGGGCATAACTTAAAACCCTTGCCCTGAGGGTTTTGGGGGAGTGTCCTCCTCAAAAATATATTTTCTATCTGAAAATAAACTACGCTGAACAAAATGGCTATCTCAAAATTTTAATTGGATGTGTTTGGGGAAAAGATGGGCGGGGGGGGTGAGGCTGGTTGCCCTCCAATCACTTTCGACTATTAAAAAGGGCACTAGAACTTTCAATTTCCAATCGAATGAGTCCCCTTTGAAGTTTCTACGACGACCACTTCCATATGAAGTCCCCTGCTCTAAAAGAAAAAAATAATACATAGTACATTGTGCCAACATCGTTCTTATATGCCCTCAGGGCATAACTTAAAACCCTTGCCCGTAGGGTTGTGGGGGAGTGTCCTTCTCAAAAACATATTTTCTATCTGGAAATCAACTACGCTGAACAAAATGGCTATCTCAAAATTTTGATTGGACGTGTTTGGGGGAATGACGGGCGTAGGGGGGGAGGGCGGCTAGTTGCCTTCCAATCACTTTCGACTATTAAGAAGGGCACTAGCCACTCCAATTTCCAATCGAATTAGCCCTTTTCGAAGTTTCTACGACAACTCCTTTGATACAAAGTGCCCGGCTGAAAAAAAAAACAAAAAAAAAACATTGTGCCCACATCGTTCTTTACGTAGGCAGCGCTAGCGCGCTGCGTTTGAAATGGCACTTCGCCAAATCATAAGCGCTATTTGTTTTTCTTCCATTCGATTTAATATATTGAATGAACTGAAATCGATGTAAAAACCGTCGCCAAGTCAAGTTGGTAAGATTATATGAGTCCTAAAATCATATTGTAAAAATCATAAACAAAAAGCTACATCAACAAAATTTCCCCCATAAGGCTCCATGGCCGGGAAAGATCAGGGGAGAAAAAAAAATACCAATGCAAAAAATATATATAAACAAAATCCAAAAAACAAAAAAAAATCCAGTCGCCCACCTTAACAATCCCCAGAATGACAAGCTAGGCAGGGAAGAACACATTAATTCACTAATTCAAATAAATATCCAACTCAATCCAGAGACATCAACGACAAAGAGAATTTTTATAATGTAGAGTAAATTATATACTTATTTCAAAGGTGACTTATGAGATGGGGGGAGGCTGCAAACCTGGATTTCCAGGTTTGCAGCCATGGATTATCAGTTGTACCCTTTTTGAATCGGACCTATTTTCGAGGGATTTCTTGCTCCTTTTTGAAAAGCTTATTTTCTTAATTCCTTAACACTGTTTTGTTGGATGTAGCTAACAGTTACCACTCTTGAGTAGGATTCTATCCTGAGTAATATTAGATTTTGCTCAGGAAAAAGAGTTTGTTTAAGCATATTTTTACTCTCGGTTATTATGGGCCGGGATTTGAGCTATATTAAGAAAGCATGATGTGTGAGGTTGTATTATAGTAGTACAACCTTGTTAATTTTGTTACTCTCCTTTTTGATTCTTACAATGAACGATAAGAAAAAAAAATGAATGAAATATTAGGATTTTACCTTCCTCATCCACAGCCAAACCGGAGGACTCTCCTGGAGGCAAAATATAAGACAAAAGTAATGACTAGGACTTGTGCAGTCCCTATGTCTCGGTTCTAAATGCCTCTGAATAGTCACTTTTTGTCACATTTTCTGAATGGGAAAGGTACGTTGCGGCCGACCCCTAATATATATTTAAGGCTTGAATGCTAAGCGATAGACATTGGCTAGATTGGGACCCCATGTGATACAAAAAGTCAGTACACCACAAATCAGTATCAATAAATAAATGAAACCCAAAACAAACAGAAGCTAAAATAAGTCAAACTCAAAACAAGCAGTAATCTGAGTAGGGTTCTAAACCCTTTGCGTAGCCAGAATATAATTTGTACTTTACTGAAAAAAATTCAAATGAATCTACTGAAAAAATGTGCATTGTCACTTTAATATACATATGCTGATATTTATTCCTTAAAATCTTAATTAATTTTCGATTTTTAAACTTAAAAAAATGAAAACATTTAAAAGAATTTTTTCAGTAAAGTAAAAATTATATTTTGGTTTTTGGAATTCATAGGGTTTAGAACCCTAATAACATTAATTTCTGCTGGTTTTGAGTTTGTCTTATTTTAATTTCTTTTTATTTTGGGGTTTCATTTATTTATTAATACTGGTTTGTGGTAGATGTATGCTTGGACGATTAGTTGATTCTATTTTTGTTATTATTTGGTTTAATGGAGTTCTTTACTTTTTTTTGAAAAACTTATTTTGTGCAAAAAGTTTTTTTTTTATTAAGTTCTGTTCGTTTTATATTGACATAGTCTTTTTCAGGGAGAAAGACTGAGCCTCTTCTGAAGTTAACCATCCCTTCTATAAAAACCTTAAATACCCCCTGGGCATAACTTACAACTCTTGCCCCTAATCTCTGGGTTTTGTCTCAACCCCAAAAGCCCTGTTATATGATATTTAGACTATTTGGAATAGAATGGCTATCTCAAAATTTATATTAGACGCATTTCGGGACAATACGACGTATGTGTATTGAGTGAGGGTAGCTGCCCTCTGATCACTCTTACTCTTAAAAAGAGCACTGTAGCGTCTGATTACAAATCCAATGAGCCCCCTCCGAAGTTTATATGACCAAAAGTTCTATAAAAACCCTAAATGTCCCCAGGGCATAACTTACAACCCTTGCCCTGAGGGTTGGGGGGGGGGGGGATCTGTTGTCCTCAAAGACATAATTTCCAGACCTTTCTGATAGGCTGAACAAAATGGCGCAACATTTGAGAGAAGTGTCCACCCTCACTAAACGTAGTTTGGGTTTGAGAACAGGCTATGCCAATGGCTATAGCTATGTATGCTGGGTATCAGCATGTATGATTAAATAGATTGAAGAAATTATTCTTCTTCTTTTCGGTCATTTGTGAAACAATTTGTTTATGTTGGATCTCTTCTACTGGACGTTCACTGATAGACAGCTGAAAAGCTGAAAATATTCGAAAATACGCAAATTTCGTTTTTGATATCGAATATTCGATATCGATATTTGGTCCGATATATCGATATTGATAGCCTTTATCACCCAACACTAGTCTTATGGTTGTAACTTGTCAACATTTAGTTGTAGTAACGGTAAGCTTACAACAATCTGTATACAATATCTGAGACTAGAATATACTCAAAAGAAAAACTCGAGGAAAATTAAGATATGCTATCAGTTCTTCCTTAAATGAATTTGTTATTATACAAAGTAAGATTGTAAGATAAGAAGATAAGAAGTAAGATAAGAAAGATAAGATAAGAAGTAAGAACAAAGATAAGAAGTAAGAACACAATATAAGATCCATTAAGTTTCAAAATACTCAAAAAAGAATCGAGCGCACCAAGTTTTCTGCATTCATAAAGATTGGGAAACACCTCACAGAAGGAGGGTAATTTGATGAGAATTACACCATCACAGATGTTTCACTACGAAATTTGTTCCTAAAAGTGCTTGAGCTAGAATTGGACTATTCATGTTAACGAACTTTAAGGAGTTACTTGTGCTAATAATAACCATGGGTCTAAAATGAAATTTGGGTAAAAATATCTGAATAAAAAAAAACGGACTCGGAATTCCAGTACCAATGTTTTACTGCGAAATAAAGATTACCTGGACTAGAGCTTAGCTGGAGATTACCTGGACTCTGTGAATAGGGAAAGGTGGAAATTGCGTAATCCTTACTGTTACAAAATCGGTATTATATAAGAAAAAAATTGTTCATAATTTAGTCAACAGATGCTTCCTGGCACCGTGCGGGATTCGAACCTGAACACCCTTATTTTAAAGGCTTGGCTTCCTCCACTACTCCGGTACCAGATGAGTGTAATCTTTTATTTTGCAGTAGAATGATGTAAACTATTTGTAAATATAGAGGAAACAGATATTATCTTGCTCTTGTAATTAAAAATGAAAAAAACAATTTTTTTTTAATTGAAAGTAAGGAACGGCGTTGAAACTTAAAACGAACAGAAATTATTCCGTATATGAAAGGGGCTGTCCCCTCCTCAACGCCTCGCTCTTTACTCTAAAGCTTTTTATTGTTAAAAAAAAACAAGAGTTGTGAGAAAGTCAAACTTTAGCGTAAAGAGTGAGGCGTTGAAGAGGGGACAGCCCCTTTTATATACGGAATAATTTCTGTTCGTTTTAAGTTTTAACGTCGTTCCTTACTTTCAATTAAAAAAACTTAGTTTTTTTCATTTAATTTTTGAACGTTTTTGAATTAACGCAGGTTTTGATTTTGGCTCACCGTACATGAATAATTCAAACAAAATTTGCATATTAATTTTAATTTTATTTGGTTAAATAGCTTCGTCAAAAGTTGTTTATTTTGTTTTCGAACATTTTTATTAGTAATAAATTATACGTAACTTAGGAATTAACTTACGTAACGAACTTCTATATTCATATACATTTAATACGTATATTAGTGGGCTCGCCCCCTAGTCAATACCTCGCTCTTTAAGCTAAAGTTCGAATTTTGTTCCAATTCTTTAAAAATGACCCCTTAATCACAAAGGCCGTTACTTAGAATAAATAGCTCTTATGAAAGTACTAAAAAATCTTTGGCTTAAAGAGCGGTGAACACAACTAGGGGGTGAACCCAATCATACACGTAATATTTTCTGTTCGTTTTAAGTTTTGATGTTACTCCTTATTTTCAGTTGGAGAACTTGTTTTTTTATGTTTAATTTCTGATCTTTTTTTAAATAATGCTGGGAAATCCGGCGCCCCCTTCATAGCAATGTCCCTTCACCCATGAAAACTTCCTTCATGGAAAGATCTTCCCACATAACCCCCCACCTACCCACTCCCCTACTACCAGAAAAATCCCCCCCCCCCTGAAAGCGTCTGTATACTTCTTAATAACCAATACTATATGTTAACATTGGGTAAAGTTCATAACTTTCAGCCCTCCCCCCGGGGAATTCGGGGGATTAAGCCATCCTAAAGGACATGGTTTTCATATTTTCAAACATGCTGAACAAAATGGTTATCTCCAAATTTCGATCCGGTGACTTTGGGAAAAAAATGAGCGTGGAAGGGGGCCTAGTTGCCCTCCATTTTTTGGTCACTTAAAAAGGGCGCTAGAACTCTAATTTCCGTTTCAATGAGTCCTCCCACGATATTCTAGGACTACTGGGTCAATATGACCACCCCTGGGGAAAAAAAAAAAACAAATAAACACGCATCCGTGATCTATCTTCTGGCAAAAAAATGCAAAATTCCACATTTTTGTAGATAGGAGCTTGAAACCTCTACAGTAGGGTTCTCTGATACGCTGAATATGCTGGTGTGATTTTCATTAAGGTTCTATAACCTTTAGGGGGTATTTCCCCCTTTTTTTGAAAATCAGCCAATTTTTCTCAGACGCGTAACTTTTGATGGTAAGATTAAACTTGATGAAAGTTATTGATTTGAAATCAGCATTGCAATCTGATTCTTTTTATGTATCTATTGGCATCAAAAACCCATTTTCTAGAGTTTCGGTTACCATTGAGCCGGGTCGCTCCTTACTTACAGTTCGTTACCACGAACTGTTTGATTAATTTAAAAAAAGACTTTCCCAAAAAGAGGTTTTTCAAAGAAAAGTAACAGCCATATTAAACTTCAGATTAGAAAAATAAAGGTAAAGCTCTAGTTTAGCTACTTTTTGCTATCTTGGAAAGGGGTTAGGTTAGGAAAATGTACCTTCTAGGTATGGGTCTACAGGTTAAAGTATGTACCGGGAAGGTGTTTTGAAGTACCTACTTCCACTCCTTCTCCCTCTAGAGGGCAGTGACCTTTGTTCACCTTTAAAAATCTTTGTGTTATGAAAGTGAAACCTTGCAAAACAGATCTTCTGCTTCAATGAAGTACAAGAAAACTGTTTTTAACTTCACAACTTTGCTCAATTCCAATTTATGAGAGTTCAAAGGTCTGCAAACACATTTCCTAAATTTAGGAAAAAACCCATTGATATGGTTTAAAATTCTACTGAAATAACAGGAATTGCATTTTCAGAACTAAAATTAGAGAAAAAGAAACTGGTAACTGAAAATTAGGGTATAATGTTGTTTTGTCAAAATTCCAATAGGTATAGATCTGTCGAGAAGGCAAATTTATAAGATTTAGAAATCAGAAGAGGGTTAACATGGAAGCGGGACCGGATAAAGGGCGAATGGAATGATTAAGCCCAATCGGGCCCCGCGTTTGAAAAGGCCCCGCGCTGCCATCAAAATGAACAATTGATCTTCGAAATTGTGATATGTTCTTAACGATTCAAAGTAAATATTGCTTCTGGAGAGAGATCATTTTCCAGACTAAAACCCAAAAAAATAAATCTGACAGCAACAATGAATCAGGATAGACTAAATAGTTTAGCAATTATGTTGATTCAAAGTGAAGACGCAAGGAAAATAGATTTAAAAACCGTTTTAGAAGAATTTACAGAATATAAATTTAGAAATGTGTTAATTCATGTGCCCGTATTCGGTGATGTAAATTTCAAAAGTATTTTTAGCAGTTTCATAATATATGAAACAAACACACGTAAATTAACGTAAGCACAAAATGAGGACAAAAAAGAACAAAAGAGGACACAAACCTAACCTGAAAATGAACAGACTGTACCATCAAATGAGACAAGATCAATGAAACGACTTGAAAAATGTAAGTGTAAGGGTGATGTCAACAACTTAAACCATCAAAAGTGACAAGATTAATCCAAGCAGCTAAGGCAAAAGGCACTGAAAAATGTCTGAAGCAATGATAAACGAAAATAAAGAACAAAGAAATATTTAGTTGGAATACTAGCGAAAACGACAATATAAGTCAAAAATGAAATTGAATAAAATATAAATTTGCAGTTAAAAGATAAGTGGCAGCAAGAGTCAGAACGACTCAAAAACGAAAGTGAAGAGTAAAAAGAAATACGCGGTTACAAGACATGTTATGTTGCAAGCAAGACATGGTTACAACAATGAGGATCAGAACAAATCAAAATGAAAATGAAGAACAGAGAAATGTCTCGTTAGAAGACATACGACAGCGAGAACAAAGAAATATGCAGTTAGAAGATAATCAGCAGCGTGAATTACAAGCAACAGTAGGAATCAGAACGTGCCAAAAATGAAAGTGAAGAACAAAGAATTGTAGGGTTAGCAGACACGAGAAAGCGAATATCGGAAAGTTTCAAAAATGACAGTAAAGAACCAAGAAATGTGCTGTTAGGAGACAAAGAGAATCATAACCAGTCTAAAATGAAAGTGCAGAAGAAGAAAAATGTTATATTTGAAGAATAGCACCATAGCAATCTTCGACGCCAATAAACTGTCGCGTAAAACTCAGTAAAAACCTACAAAGATGCCGTAAACTAAGCAAATGTTATTTACAAGTACTTGTGACCCATCAACTCTATATGTAATCTTTTTTCAGGAGTTATGGGTTATTTTAGTTTTTACTATGGGGCGTGATCGTATCTTACTAGGTTGCTAGCTACCGCTGCAACCCGGATTAACTCCAATAATTTCCTTTAAAATGAGCCATTGAACAACTTTCTACGATGTTTCAGTGCCAAGCTATCTGTGGAAGAAAAAAAAGAAAAAAGGAAAAAAGATGTCGTTTAGGCAGAATGCTGTAGTAGCTGCCACTTTTCTTGATTTTTAAGCAAATATATTTCCCTTGCTGTTCAAGCCAAGGGACAGAATATTCCCAATATAGGGGTTTTGAACAAGGTGGTTCTAACGGCGTACTTTTTGTTTTGATCTTATGGGTTACTTTAGTTTTTACTATGGGGCGTGATCGTCTCTTACTAGGTTGCTAGCTACCGCTGCAACCCGGATCAAATAATCAAGTAGCTAACTAAGTCCGATATATGCAATGGTTTGTTATTCCAATGAACGTCTTTTATTGCAAGTGAAAAACTGCTTGAAAGCAACCCGGAAAAATCACAAACAGGAAAAAGCCTGTGACTTTTTCTTATTTGGAATAGTAAGAGACAAACTTTGAGAGTCAGGCATCAAACTATGTCTAATATGTCCCATAGTTTGTTCTTTATTAGCTTTATGATGCCGATGAAAATTGCATAATCCCCATTTATTTTCCAGTTAACATTGGCTAGATGTCGTTCTTTACTATAACAGAAATAACAACATAATGTCGTGTTTGTCTATTCACGTCATAGCTCTAATAAAACTATGACGACATTCATTATTTATCTAGTAGGGTTTCACACAAGATGGTTCTAATGATGTACTTTTGTTTTGATCTGACTCTATTTTTTTTATATGTCTTAGCATTGGACTGATTCTCTTACTAGGTTGCTAGCTACTGCTACAACCCGGATTCACATATATAGTTATGAGAGGCAGCGTGGCCGAGTAGTCCAAGGCGCTGGTGTTGGCCACCAGTCTCTTCGGAGGCATGGGCTCAAATCTTACCGCTGGTATACGATTATGATTTATGTACAAAAATCACATATCTTTGAAAAGACTGCAGTATGAAAACACATCAAAAATGCAATTTTTAGTGGAAAAATTTACTCTCTTTTAGAAATAATTAATTTTAGTTACAAAAGATTTTTAACCCAATTAATTTCCTTTAAAATGAGCCATTGAACAACTCTCTACGATGTTCCAGTGTCAAGATATATGTGGAAAAGAAAAAGAAAAAAGAAGAAAAAAAAATATCCCTTTTAGGCAGAATGTTGTAGTAGCTGCCACTTTTCTTGATTTTCAAGCCAATATTTTTTTTTTTTTTTTTTTTTTTTTTTTTTATTCCAATATTCACGGCGCCAGGTACTTCAAAGTATCTGATATGCCGCTATTCATTTACCTCTTTCAATGGCCTCGAGGTTTTAAATGTCTATTGAACCTTCTTTTAAAGGTTTCAACAGAGGGATTTGCAGGGATAATATCCCCAGGAAGATTGTTCCAGATAGAAGTGCAACGCCGGATGAAGCTGTTCCTCAAGCACTCGGTTTTCAGCGTATCATCTTTTTGATAATTGGACCGAGTTGTGTGCCTTCGTGTCTGCCTTGTCGGCTGGACAAAGGGGGGCACAATTCGAGACAGCTCGTCGGAGGGAAGCGAATTCATGTACTTGTAGAAAACAGCCATCGACGCTACATCAAACCTTTCATTTAGAGGCTGGAGCAATTCTTGTTTAGAGGCGCAGCCCGCCCTATTTGCCCTATTCTGGATCTTCTGAAGTGGTACCAACAGCGTTTTCGGAGCACCAGCAAATAGCGGGCATCCATATTCAGCTATGGGTCTGATGCAAGACTTGTAGAGTAGAATGATCGAGCTTGATGGAAGAAGGCTTTTGCAGCGAAGAGTAACTCCCAGCTTTCTTGCACAGTAGGCTCTCAGCCGATCAAAGTGGTTGTTCCAAGAGAAATGGGTGGAGAAATGAGTCCCCAGTAGACGAAGCTCGTCGACTCTGTTTATAGCTTCATTTTTGAAGATGAAACTGGGGTGTTCACGTGGCACCATTGATCGGGTAATTAGAAGCTTCTTTGTTTTCGATGCATTGAAGTTGATCATCCATGCATCAGACCACTTTTCAATTTTCAAAAGATCCATCTGTAGGGAAAGGGAGGCTTGTGTTGGGTCTTCGTGTTTAGGGACGGCTGAGTGTGTCATGGTATCGTCGGGGTTTGCGAGGTTGTCTCCCATGTCGTTTATGTAGATAAGGAACGTAGGTCCCAAGACACTGCCCTGGGGTACCCCTGCTTTCACTGGACATTCGCGGGAAATAAACCCGTCAAGAACAACCCGCAGTGAACGATCGGAAAGAAAGCTCTCAATCACTTTTAAAAGACATCCCCAAACACCATACACATAGAGTTTCTTTAGCAGGCCACGGTGCCATACTCTGTCAAAAGCTTTCGCAATGTCGAAGGATAATAGCCTGATGTCGTATCCCATTGCCAGTAGTTCTATGCACTCCTGATGCTGGGCTACCAGGCAGTCTAATGTTGAGTGTTTCCGGTGGAATCCATTTTAGCGATCGCCTAGATGTTCGTTTGATTCCAATTACTGTTGAAGTGTTTTATTGGCGACGCTGTCATAGACTTTGCCAACACAAGAGAGGAAGCTAATAGACCTATAGAAGCCCAAGCTCGTTGGATCGCCATCTGGCCTTAGGGAAGGTATAACACGGGCGGACTTTCATGCTCGTGGGGAGGTTCCGTAGCAATAGCACAGCCGGAAAATCAATGACAAGGGTCCAGCTAGTTCGGCACTGCAGGACTTGAGGACAACATTTGGTATCTTGTCAGGACCCGTGGCTTTGGTCACATCCAGATGTTCCAGAATGCGAAGGATCTTGGGGGCAGAAAAATTCACGCGTTGCAGGACAGTTTCGGTTCGGTTGGAGAATTTTGGCTCTTCTCTACCGTCATCGTCTAGATTCGAGAATTCGGCAAAAGCCTTAGCAAGAGCTTCAGCCTTTGCCTGTGGATCTTGTACCACTGTCCCGTTACTCTGGAGAGAAGGAATTGTGGTCCCCTTGGACGACGGTAAAGCCTCCTTGACAATTTTCCACCAACTCTTTGCCGAAGCAAAATGAAGTTTGGTGGCGAATTTCTCCTTATACTGAACCCGGGACTGCCGAATCGCTCGAACTGCATCTTTGCGCGCATTTATCTATGCAATTCTGTCCTCTTCGCTCTTCGAAAGTAGCCATCGCTTGTGTGCCCTTTGCTGTCCAAGCCAAGGGAAAGATCGTCTCTTACTAGTTTGCTAGCTACCGCTGCAACCCGGATAGTATGGTATAATAAATAATATGTTATATAGTATGTAGTATAATATATTTTATAGGGTAATGTATGCATATATATAGCATAATGTATAGTATAATGTCTAGTGTAATTTCAGTAAAATTATACTAAAATAAATTTTTTCCAAGACTAAAACCTATTTTAACCAATTTACTAATCCTTAGAAATAAGGAAGCAGCAGAGATAGGAGCTTGAAAACATTCTCCTGGGACATAATTTAGGGTTTGCATTCATTCCATAAAGTTTCAGTCTCCTAGCTAAAAAAAAAAAATCCTTGAAAAACTTCTTCTGTGACATAGATAAGTATGAATAGACTCAGATTATGGTCTTAGAGTGGAGGGGGGGAGGGGGCTATCAGCATTTTTTTTTCTCCAGGAGGGAGGGGGTTTCTGTTCTTTTTAAATTAACAGAAGGTAAATATATATTTGTTAAAATGAGGCTTATTTTATTGTTTTTATTTTACGCTCCTTCCCTCTCCATCAAAATTAAGATGGTTGAGTATTTTTTTTTTTGCCTTTTAATGTTTTATTGTAATAAGTTATCTTGACTATCTAAAAGACCTTCCTAACTCTTAATATATCTCTTGAAAAAAAATGCTCTGTAATCATTCGTCTGATCGTTGGGAGGGGGTATCAAAATCTCTGACAGTGATGCTTTAGGTCAGTATTATTTTGAAAGATTGGTGGGGGGGGGGGGCAAGGATTATCCATAATCAATGAGAATGCCCCTTTCTCTGTTAGAAGATGAGTGTATAATGGTCAATCAGTATTCTTTTTTCTTGACGAAAGTAAACACTTAAAAGGAATAAGCGAGGAAATATTTAAGTCGGGGAATACCAGAAATTAATGCTATTATTTGGGCCGAAAACTACCGCTTAGCCGCCATCAATGAAAAAAGGAGAAAAACATAAAATTTAATAAAATATGTAAAGTGAAATATAAAAAACACACCTTAAAGGTGGTTTGCTCATTCTGTGGTCTGCTTAATGTCTTATTTCACTATTTGTATTTTATTCTTGCGCTGAGAATGTTGACCGAAGTTCAAAACCAAAATATTTCTAATAATTTTTCATCGTTTTCATCGGCTGACGTTTTTCATCGTTTTTCTTACGTCATACTCAACCAGTGTGGTCTTAAAACTTAATTTATTTTCTTACAGGGAACATTCCAATAGTGGAGACATCTGCACATGAGAATGTCAATGTTGACTTAGCTTTTGTGATTCTTGCACAGCTGATTGATAAAACAAAAGGAAGAACTCGAATAGTTCCATATAGTGAAGCATATCGATCTAGGAAAGAACTCGCTGACAGTGCTACAGAGGCCTATATGAGAATAGTGCGCATGCAAGTGCAAGATTATAGAACATCGTGGAGTCATGCCTCCAAAAAATTGTCACTACAACAAGATTATATATTTTTTGTTGACAATTTTGGGCAAGATGATGCTAAGCGTTTGTTTATGAAACATGTAAAACGACTAAAAGATGAGCATTTGGCTCGAAAAGTAAAGGGATATACGGATAGCTTACCGGATGTACTAATGGACTTGTACCCAGATATACCCAGCCTTGGAGATGGGTAAGTTGTTTTCAACCGCTTTTTACTTCTCCATCTCTAATTTCCTTTTTTCTTTTTACTTGTCTTTGACTCCTAAAACAATTTGGAAGTCAATATATACACCCCTCTTTGCACACCTGCGCACAAAGTGGGCGGGGAGAGAATGTCTCGCTCTCTCTCTTCTGATATTTTCAACAATGTCTTTTTGCCTTTTGATTCTCAACGGATCCCTTTTTAAAAATCATACGAACCCCTCCCCTCAAAAAAGAGTTCGACCTATGTATACCTGTGTAGAGTGTACAAAAAATTGCGTCCCTATATACCTTATGTTATTGAACCACCCTTATTTGTTTCGAAAGTGTTTCGATAAAATAGTTATTTCGGTTTTCTGTAAGTATGGACTTAGTCTCTCCTCCCCCCTAAGTCAGGATTTTTTTTATATTTTCCATTGTTCCCCGTGTATGATAGACCTACCTTGACTTTTTGCGTCTATTCAAATCCCCCTTCTCTGTAGAGGCGAAGCTAGGGTTTTGAGTTTGGGGGAAGGGGAGGGGATATAAAGAATGTGCTGACAAAATCGTTCAGTCTGCCGACAAGTGCGGACACATAAGCTAATTTCAGACGTCAAAGACGTTCAAAGTTCCAAGGCGTCGACACTGCATGCTAAGGCCTTGGAACTTGGGCCCCCCTCTCCCCATTAGCTGCTGCACCCCGGTGTCCCCCCTGTAAAAAAGAGAAGTTTCTGCCTACATTTGACACAAATGTGGCCCAAAATTATTTTTCAATTGCCTTGAAACTTACATAACACTCTAAATGAATAGATGACAAATGATACTCTAGCCTTTGGGGGTTGTATGGATAATAGTCCCAACCTTATTTTTACTAATTTCTGTTCATTTTTAAGTCTAAATTGATTATTCATTTTAATTTCTGTTCCTTTTTGGTCTCATGTATTCATTCATAGTAATATCTGTTCGTTTTAATTTGACTAATTATATTCGTATGACTTCATGTATGCTCGATTAATGTTTTAATATTGCTCTTTACTTTTCTTTGAAAAACGTCTTTTGGGAAGTTTGTTTTAATTAATTAGCCAAAATGTTCAGTTAATGAACATATGTTTCTAAATAAGGTATATTCAGGTACATACTCTGTAGAAGGGTGTGTGTCAATCTGAAATCTTTATATTTTAAAATTTTATAACCTCCAATGTTTTGCATACAATTTCATCAATAAAGGAGCAATAAGGAGCAGTTTAAAAGATACGAGGTATATTAAGTAAATGTCAAATAACTTGACGTACAGTAGACACACTAAGCTGTGTCAGCCAGTAGAATGCCTTTGCCTTTTGAGAAGATGCACACGCCTTTTGAGAAGAAGTGATTATCAAACCAAAATGCTCAGATTTTTCGTATATTTTAAGCATTTTCTCAAACGTTTTGGGGAGGAGGGGGAGGCTGGGGAATCTCTTTTTTTCCTTTTTTTCCTTTTTTTCCTTTTTTTTCTGAATTTGTCCTTCCCTGGTTTAAATTTATGTATAGAAATTAATATGGACGTAAATTTAAGTATACGGATCACTAGTCCGTACATCCTAAGCTTTAGGGAGGGGATGGGGGGTTTCGGATGGTCGTATGAACAGGTTAGCTACCTTAGTGTGGTGTTTGCGAGACTAGCTTGTATTCTAACGGGTTAAACTACATTGCGTTCCCAGAGAGGGTATTTCTGGAAGCAGTGAAAATAGCATTATAATGAACTGTCTTACTTCATGCTGCTGGACGCTTCCAAGTAGAGAGGAAAGAAACCTTAAGAGGAAATTTAAAGGCATTGGGAACTTCACAGGGGGGGATGAAAAATGGAGCTCTGAAAGAGTGGAGTGTAATAGGAGTATCCACATCTGTCTTGGCATCAGACCCCTTGGTGATGTGAAGCGCTGTTGCTAGTAGCAGTAAGCAATCCATCTGAATATTTACTGTACAGTTAATTTCTCAGCTAAATTTTCATAGGCTATGTTCTTCAAACCTCTCAGCTATTTAGCTTTTTCATGTGTAGTTAGATCGTACACTTAAGCCCCCCCCCCTTTTCCAGTTTTCCGTTCAATTGCATGCATAGTTCCTGCTGTTTTTCCAGCTTTCTATTCAAAGGCATGCCTAATTAATTCATAGTTAGACTGTACGTCCAATCACCACTTCTTCCAGTTTTCTGTGCAAAGGCATATGTTGTTCGTGCATAGTTAGATCACACACCCAAGCACGCCTTCTTCAATTTCTGTTCAAAGGCATGAACAGCTCACGCATAGTTAGGTCGTGCACCCAAACACCCTTCTTCTCATTTTCTGTTCAAAGGCATGTATAGTCCATGCATAGTTAGATCGTACATCCAAATACCCCTCCTCCCTGTTTTTTGTTCAAAGGCGTGTAAAATTCACGCATGGTTAGATCTTTCACACAAGCACCCCTTCTTCCAGTTTCTGTTCAAAGAAAAAGCCTATTTCATGCATAGTTTGATCTTACACCAGAGTATCACTTCTTTAAGTTTTCTGTCCGAAGGCATGAATAGTTCATGTATAGTTACATCGCACATCCGAGCACCACGTCTTCCACTTTTCTGTTCAAATGTGTGCATAGCCTATGCATAGTTATATCGTACACCCAAGCACCACTTCTTTCTGTTTTCTGTTCAAAGGCGTGTGTAGTTCATGCATGGATAGATTGTACATCCAAGCCCCTTCTCTCGTTTTTTTTTTTTTTTTGTTCAAAGGCTTGGATAGTTCCTGCATAGTTAGATCATACAACCAAGTATCACTTCTTCCGGTTTTCTGTTCAAAGGCATGCATAGTTAGGTCGTGCATCCAAGCACCCCTTTTTTCAGTTTTCTGTTCAAAGGGATGCATAATTTATGCATAGTTAAACTATATTTACACAGAGCATGGATCTGCGGAAAGTCGCTGCGGATTGCGTTTTGCGGAGGAACGCATGCGTCTCTTGCCGCTCAGCCTCGCAGTTCTCCGCAAGACTCATGCGTTGAAAAAGTCCAACTCATGCGGTTAAAATGCTTGCGGATTGTGGAAGAAAAGAAAATGGATGGAGTTGAAAGGCTGATTTTAGCTTTTAAATTTCATCAGAATGCTTGGGAGGAGACCTTTAGACAGTCGGATCTGCCAGATATGATGTGGTGAACTTTGCTCTAATAGCCCAGGCTAGGCTATGTAGATCTAGACTGAATTGTAGCTGAGCCACAGTCATGGGGAAGATGCAATATCTTATGTCAGGGATCATGCAGGACAAACTTGTGAAAAAAAGTGAATTTAGTGACTCAGATGTGGAAGAAGTGACCAATTGCAAAGATCCTGGTGAATTTGAAATACAGGACCATAATGGGAGTCTGCGGTTTCACCGCTGCGGAATGCGTACCGCCTTGCGTTTTCCGCAACGCACCTGCCTGTGTGAAGAGTAGGTTAGATTGTAAACCCAAGAACCACTTCTACCTGTTTTCTGTTCAAAGGCATACATTACTCCTGTACAGTTCAATTTTGATATCAGGATGGAAACGTGACTGTGCATGCCAGTCTAACTAGACACGCATCTGAACGCCGCTTAAAGCAGTTGAATGCACTGATATGCACGTACAAAAACCTAATTGAGCGGATCACGAATGCAAACATTTAGGGAGTAGACGATTTGTCTGGGAGAAACTATGTCCGATACTCCGACAACCACTACTTTTAATCGTAAATGTTCAGGTATGTGTGCAAGGACGCCGGTAGGGGGATGGATAGGACCAAGGGAAAACAAACTCCCTGAGAAACAGGAAAGTATTAAAAAACTACAGAATACGAACATAAGAAACATTGGTAAAAACTAATCTCCTGGTAGTACTTACCCATCTCCCTGTGAAATCTTTTAACGGTGCTCATATTTATGCAGATTTCCAATGTACTCTTCTTGTAATTTAACCGGGAGACGAAAATTAGACACTTCTCAGAGAAATAGGGAGTTCATCACTTATTCTGAACCATGGATGGGTTTGTATGTACAAGCATGTCGAACCAGTTGAAGGGATCCGAAAAAAAAATTAATGTACCCCATTTCTAATAACACGAGGGATGTCCTTGAGTCTAGTCTTAACGAAGAGATTCTCTTCTCCATTTGTGCAGGTAGCGGCAGTTTTACCAAGGAGAGCTAAGAAGCATTTGTTTAAAATAGAAAGCTTAGTAACAAGAGTTTTTTTCTTTTTTAAGAAGAAGTGATTCTTTTTTGTTATTCTCGAGGTGGTACTATGCAATGCCATCTTTTATTGCTCCTCTTATTGAGTCTCTTTTCCTATTTTGAAGTTATTGCTATGTGAAAGGAGGTTGAAAAAGTTTTCCTTTTCTCATTCAATTTAACGCTTTTTATTCCTCAATGTGACAAAAGTTAACTTTCCTTAATGTTTGATATTCAAATTTAAATTTAATGTTTGATGTTTGTGATTTAAATACAGAATAAAGAAGTTGAAAGTTTTCTACTGGAACTATTTACCATATTTTACTCCCCTCCCCTCAAATATCTTATGCGAAATATCAAATGCTACAGTTCAGTCTCAGATTTTACGATGTGCCTTAATCTCTGCTAGCCAGGTTGTTTAATTTTTCATTAAAATCAAAATGTCTTTTTTTAACGTTTTTATTTAAGTTGGTAATGTGCTATTAATTAAGTTGATTGGTAATAAAAAAAAAGTATAAGGATTAAATTGTGTAATTGATCTCCTTCGGATGTCACCGGCAGTCCTTGCTAGAATTATATAAGACTTTGACCCCACATCCCATGGTTGGTTACGCCCGAAGGGTAGACCTTGGACCAGAAGGATAGCCTTCAGAAGTTTCTCAACATGGCCGACATTGCTGCTGTCGAGACCCCCCTCAGTGCAGCAGATCGGTCTACCTGGAGGAGCAAAGTTTCTATGCTCTCTACGCCACATATCATGCGGCAAGAGCCTTAAGTAAGTAAGTGTGACCTTACTCGTGACTTATATAAATTCTCTTTGTGACTCATTTCAATCTCTTGACCTTGAAGCTGCACTTGCTGCTCTAATCTTTTGATGTTGTCTTTTCTTGCTTCTTTTTTCTAGTATTGACACTATTATGTTAGCTCTCACTATTGTAATGAATAAATATGTTTTATTCTACATGGTCTCCAAGTCAGCAAAATGCAATTTAAAATCAAAAGTTTCAAATTCAAACCAATTGTGAATTTGACAAAAGAAGAAATAAAGCACCTATGAAAAAAATACAAAACTAATTTAACTTGCGAGCCAAATGAGATTTAGTGAAATGGATTTAGCCAGTCGATTCAATATATTATCTTTAATAGGACGAGTTCGTAATAGAAAGTATCACATGTCCTCTTTTGAAGTATCACAGCCAATATGTGTCTTTTCTGCTTGTGTCCGTCTTGTGTCCTTGACACCTAACTCTTCTTCTTCTAAGCGCTGAAGGTTTTTTGCTTTTTTGTTTAGTGATTGGGAAAGAATTAAAGAAGAAATTCACCAACACCCCGATTTCGAGCACTACTTCATCGACTGTCCAGCAGATGCCACTTGGATGGATCTTGACCTATTAGAAAGCACGGAAAATCGGATTCCGTTTAACGTACTTGAACTGCAAGAAGCAGAGTCCGTTTATAGAAGCCATGTTAATATGTTACAGCGTGAACAACGTCTCGCCGTGTAAGTTATTAAATGTTTACTCATATTTTTTAAGGGAATTCAGTACCTTATAATCATTTTACGAGCTTCAGTGTCGGCTGACCGTCTCAAAGACAAAGAGCCCTTTAGTAAATTCTTCCAGGGGTCTTGCCACCATCGAGAGCTATTAAAAATAGCTGATTCGACTATGATATTTGATTTAAAATACAATGAAATTTTACGGTCTCTGTGTCGGTAACGTTTTCAGTCAAAGCGGGTAGCATCATTGGGAACTCCTAAAGCTGCCGAATCTATCAAGTGATGTTTACTTTGAGCAAATTTTTTTTGGCGTTTTTCAAGTATATTTTTTCATCGTATCACCTTAAATTAAATGTTGTTTTCTTAGACCACACTGCCTTTCTATGACGAACAAATAAGCTTTCAAATGGGGATAAATCCATTTATTTAGACAGTTAAAAAAAAGGGTACAAAGGTCCAGATATTTCGATCACATATCCAGCGACCATCTTCAGTAGTTTTAATTTTATTATTTTAGTATTTCTACTGAAGACGGTCGCTGGATATATGATCGAAATATCTGGACTTTTGTAACTTTTTTTTACTGTCTAAATAAATGGATTTATCCCCATTTGAAAGCTTATTTGTCCAATCATGTTTGCTAGAACACTTTCAGGAACTGAACTATCCTGAACTTTAAAAAGAAAATTCTGCTCCGTTTAATTATAAAAACAAATTTCGCACTGTATAATGATTTAAATTTCATTAAAACTGAATATCTCTGTCTCCGAGACACAATGGGGAAGTAAAATGGTTTTGCTAAGATTTCCGGGAAAGTAGGTCGGCTTTTACTTTTCTGTCGTTTATTCCGATCTATTATCCAAGCTCTGCAAGTTATGGCAACACGGCCCAATCAATTCTAAATAGTTTTGCCACACAAAAAGAAAAAAGAAAACAAATTACAATGGACTAGATAGGGTGATTCTTTAGTGTACCGTATCACCTGAAAAACATACATAAAAATGGAAAGAAACATGAAAATCTTATTAACAGAAACTTTTTACATATTATTAAAGTTTACTTTTTACATATTATTAAAGTTTATTTATTATAGTTTGTTATATAAAGTTCAATTGTTATAGATTTTTGTTTTATTTCCTAAGATTTCCGTGAAAGTAGGTGTTGGGTTTTAGTTTCCTGTTATTTATCAATTTTTTTTTCATTGGAGATATAATTTATTCACAAAAAAAAATAAACAAAAAAGCATGTATTGCAACTAAAAAAAAAACTTACATCTACTTACATCATTGCATTTGGGTTCCCATTTCACAACAAAACAAAAAAAAGCATATAAGATATATTATACATATAGAACTACTTGAAAAAAAACCCAACAAAAACAAAAAAAAAAATTATTAGGATTCATAAACATGCAGGCAATTTTGCCTCAACTGCTCACGGAAGCCAGACCTTTCAGCAATATCCCTAACAGAAGATGGCGTCTTATCAATGCTATACAAGTTATGACAGGACCGCCGAATCAGTTCCAAATAGTTTGGCTACCCAAACTAAAAAAGTTTATAATGGTCGAAATAGGGTGATTTTTTAAGTGAATTCACATTGAAGGGATTGAAGTGAATTCACACTGTTGCACCGTTTGTAGGTACGTCCACAGAAAACCTGTGTGATAAATCCACAGAGGGACAACTATCATGGGAGTACGTAGCTTTTTTGAGGGGGGGGGGCAGCCGATTCTGTGATGAAGGACGGGGGGGGGGGCTGGAACTGTATTGGCAGTTCAGAAAACCTTACATTGTCAGCAAGTTCTATCATACCTATGTATTCTTTATTAATAAGTAATCACCAAAAATCATACACCATCAACAAGCTTCAGTATTAATCTTCTTGGATTAGACCTAATCTCTCCAAGACATTATGGATAATTGCTTCTTGTTTGACTTTTATTCTGTCATTCCAGTTGTTTATTTCCAGCTTTTTCAACCATCTACCTTTATCAACTGTTTTTTCAACTACTTTTTCTACCATGTGCTTTTCAGCCATATCTATTGTAAATTTGAAGTGCTAGAGTCATTATTGACAATAATTGTCAATAATGACAATTATTAAAAGTCTTGTGACTCAAATTTTTTGTCGTTTGTCACTGGCTTAAAGTTTTATGCAGGAGAATAAATCAGATAGATTTAACTTCGCAGTCTTATTATTGGCTGAAAATTTCACACAGAAAACTAGAGAACGAATTATGTTTTAAAAAGGTTACCACGAACACTTGTTACCACGAAGCTATAAGAAAATAAATCTCCCTTTTATCCAAATTAGTATAACTAAATTAGTACAACCAACCAAGTGATTACAATTGGCGTAACCAAATTACGCTGAACCAAATTAGAACTTCCTACTAAAATCCACCTCTCTGATTTAAACATTCGTATCTGCAAAAACTTGTTTCAAGCTCTTCCAAAAGCTGGTTTGAGGCACTAGGGATGAAATATTTTTAAAGGCCTCTTTATTTGGGTTGAGGGGGTGAGGGCTGGGGGATGGGTGTTAAATTTTTCAAGCTGCAAATTCAGTTAATTATGTGGCACGTATAGAAAAATAAGATCTTAGAAAAGATAGAAAAGATAAGATCTTAAAGAGTAAAATTACTGAAGAGGAGCTGAGACAGCCATGCCGGAGCTGAGACTCCGCTCCTCAGGAGCTGAGGAGCGGAGCCCAACGCTAAAAGTAAAACACGAATAAATTGTGTCTTACAATTTTAATAAGAGGTGTCCAGAACCTTGTGTCTGTTGCTTTGTTATATGATTCCTATTTGCTTTAGAAGTGAAAATAAATATTGCCAGAGGGATATTGTTGTCCTGCTCAATTGGCGAAATCCCTCTACTTCTCTTATAAATCTCAACGGTTCTCTTGCTAAACCCGCAGACCATATTACATACCTGAGCCTTCCAATTGGAACATCTATCGGCCACACACGTCGTTTGCTGATTTCTCACGTTGAGTGTAAAATTAGTATTTCTTGCGCTGAAATCGTAAAAAGCAAACTACGTTTTAACCGTTACCTTCTAGCATCCATTTACAACACCACAGCCCTTCCACATCTGCTTGACATTGCTCCTTTCTGGAATACAGTTACAGATAAAAAGCACCTACGATCAATCTTCTTCAAATTTGCTAAATATCTTTTACATTTGCCCCTTGGACAAGAAACTGTAAAATCATTCATTTGTATAAACTAGCTGACCCTAACATTAGAATTACCTTATAATCATTTTACGAGCTTCAGTGTCGGCTGACCGTCTCAAAGACAAAGAGCCTTGGACAAGAAACTGTAAAATCATTCATTTGTATAAACTAGCTGACCCTAACATTAGAAGTACCTTATTAATCATTTTAGACCCTAACATTAGAATTAATAAATCTCTATCTCGCTTTTAAAGTAAGTTTAATCATTCATGGTCATCAATTTGTTCACAATGGTTTGTTTGTAATAAAGTAATGTATGTAATGATTTTTTTTTGCGATATATTTGGATTTTCGATGTGTTTGTGTTTTTTTTCTCTCTCTGTTTTTTTGTTACTTTAGTGATCACTCCGTCTATGTACCTTTTTTTATAGGCAATAAATGAATAATAATAATATATGGATAAAAATCATTTTTATTTATTTTCGTAATTAGGACTTATGTAAAGAGGAGAAAAAAAAAATCTATTGTCAATTCTATTCATTTGAAACCTATGTTGCAGATACTCTATTTATTACTAGGAAGGTAAAATCTTTTGAGATGATAAAAGTCGCTTAGGGAGGGAAGTGGGTATCTGAAAATAACCCAAATGTAATACGAAAGACAGATTATAATTTAACATTAAGAGCCTATAGATTTGAATATATGATCCTGAAAAAAAATTCCTTTTTTTCGCTATAGAGATTGACATACTGCCTTTATCTGTTCTTGTCATTCAGGATCTTTTGAGAAGTTTTCCATTGGAATTTCGTCTTGTGTTGTTACGCATGCTGGTTTTGAAACGCGTTCCGGAAATTCCTGCAATTAATCAGCCATATCTCCCTCGAGACAATTGATTCGATTGGAAAGACTCGGGAATTGCCAAACAAATGCTGCTAAAAAGCGTCATCCTCATAAAGAAAGAATATTTATTTGCTTTGCCTTTTTTTTTTCTATGAAAAGCTGGAAGTAGTAGTGGATTCAATTTTGAAAATGGCTTAAGCAAAATGGTGCATGTAGCCAGATTTAAAGCGATGTGGTCTTTTTGGAAGATTAAATCTGCTGCTGTATCATGTGGTTTTATGTGGTTTTGAATTGGTTCGTAATTTTAGATTGCCAAACCAACGCTAATAAAAGCCGACATCAGAAGTGGCTCATTTGATATACAATTTAAAGTTCTAGTAACCTTTTAAGAGCTAAAACTGATTGGATGGTGACTAGTCCCCCTCCTGTAATATTTTTGCTAGACCTTCGCCTTTTTCTCTTAAGAAATCTGATCCAAATGTTGGGATAGCCATTTTGTTCTGAATAGTTGAAAGATCGAATAAGTATGGCTCTGGGGATGACATAACCACCACAGTCTCTGGCGTAAAGACCGTGAATTATACATATTGCCGATTGCTTACAGATGGGTTGCTTACAGATAGGTTTATAATGGAAAAGATGTGCTTGTTTAATCTTGGGTATTCAATCTTGGGTATTGGGTATTCAGTGGCTCAAAACTTTCAGGGATTGTTCTCTGGATTGAAAGGGTAACACATTTTATTGAAGTTTAGACTAGGGGGTTCAGAATCAGGCCTAAAACTTTATCCATGACCAGTTTGAAACTTTTAAGTAATCCCAGTGCAGAATGAAAAGTAGAAACAACGTCTTCTCCCCAAAAGTAGGGGGTCGACGAAAGACCTAAAGATTCCACTCCTCGCCACTTTGTATAAAAGGTATGGTCGTAGAAACTTAGGAGGGGGTTTATTCAGTTGAAAAGTAGAAGTTCTATTGCACTTTTTTTAGGGCTGAACGTGATCGGAAGGCGACTAGCCATTCTCCCGTGCCCTTTTCTACTACCTTCAACCCCCCCCCCCCCTGTGATCTCTTGGTATTGGATCGAAATTTTAAGATAATTTTTTTGTTCAGAAAGTCCAAAGGTTGAGTAAGTATGCCACTTGGTTCGGTATCATCCCCACAGCGCCATGAGCAATGGCCCTAAATTATGTAAACTACCTGTAAGATTTTAATAGAAAAGGTGATGATAAATGGTTTATTAAAAAAAGAAATCAAAAAAGATAATTTTTTCTTTAAATACAGCGAAAGACTTAACTTTCCTTAAGCTTTCGCTTGCTTTAAGTAGAAGGCCTACTCGTCCACTCTAAACTCTATTGTAAAACAATTATTAAAAACAAGTTACACAAAACTACTGATGATTGAAACTTGACTGAATATCCAAACTTTACACAAGATCTGTATTTTCAATCCAACATTTTAACAATTCTAATATTTTACACACATTACAATTCCAATCTTAAATCATAATCCAAAATTTTAACTCGTAAGCAGAAAAGTTGATGGAAATTTTACAAATATTCCTAATGTTAACCCATAACAGAACTACGTAAATTAGAAATGAACAAAATCAATAAAAAAAAAATATTTTCCCGAAAAGAAGTTTTCAAAGAAAAGGGAAAGAAACCCAAGTCGACCAGGAATCAAGTCATATAACAATTTAAACTTAAAATGGGTAGAAATTACTATACATGAAAAACCCAAAACAAATAGAAATTAAAATGAATGATCACATGAAACGTAAAGATAATAGATACTGCTATAGATCAATAAATCCTAAAATGAACAATCATTCAAATGAATAATCAAGTGAAACCTAAAACTACCAGAAACTACTACAAACAGTAGTAGGGGTATGATCCTCTATACTTCTAAAGGCTAAAGCTTCATTTAATCTTCACTGAAAGCCTAACATATTTCCTGCGTTTTCTCTTTGATTAGCATAACATTGAAAACAGGGCCAAATTTAAATCTTTGGTGCCCCTAGGCCCAAGCAATTTTCTTTCGGGGAGACACAGAAATTTACGGGGAAATCCCCGAAGCTTCGGGGATAGTGGAAGCTCCGAACAGGAGGCAACTGATGTGTGATGAGCCAAAAGTAATGCAAGAGAGAGGTGATACCGAGCTCTCGGCTGCCATTCTTGGGAGACATCTGGCAGTTTATTAGTGGCTTCGGAATTGTTGTGTTGTTTTAAAATCACTTTTCTATGAATAGGCAGCGCAGAAGCAAAGTGCACCTGGCACTGTGACGATAAATCACGTCAGTCCAGATTTGTTAAGAAAAAAAAAATCGCACACTGTTTTTTTTTCTATTGCGCCTCCTAGGCCCGGGCTTAGTGGGCCTATGCGTAAATCCTGGCCTGATTGAAAAATCAAAAGTTGCCCAGACTTCTAAAATTAATCTTGATTAGTATGGTGATTTTCCTTTTTGTTGTTGATGTTTTGACAAATAAAACCATACTCAGAATGCATGTTCAGAATAAATTTTAAATAAAATGTAAGGGATACTGAGCCGTCTAGGGGGCTTGAGAGGGAGCACAGGGAGATAGTATCACTCTTGTTTGTAAACCTGGATTAGCTTTCTCGTATTATATTTTGTTGTGTAGTTGTTGATGTATGTCATGACAAATAAAAAATACACTCTTCGAAAGACAAATTGTTTTCACGAAAGCCCGAATGACACTCTGGCTTTTAGAAGGTTTAGGGGGCGATGGCCTTATTCTTGATTGTCGTAATTTCTGTATTGATAATTTTTTTTTATTCCTGTTCGTTTGGGATTCATTTATTCATCTATAGCGGTATCTGTTATATTTTTGTTTTTTTTTGTTCATTATAATTTCTTTTCGTTTTGGGTTTCATTTATTCATTCCTAATAATTTGTGCTCTTGTTAGTGCGACAATACGTGTTCTGTTGTGCTCTTGTTAAGTTCAAATCATTATGTTACTTTGGTCTTGATCGTTTTGGATTTTACTTTTCTTGGAAATTCTTTTCTGGAAATTGTTTTTAAAAATTAATCTCCATAGAAAAAGAATTATAATTAGGTTTGTCTTTTTTGGTGATAATGTTATTATATTCAATTTTGATCTTTGGATTTAAAAACAGGCCCATCTCCCCCTATTCTCTCTCCCAGATCATTCATCCGAGGGGATTTTGCCGATTGACGAAATGCCCCCCCCCCCCAAGTATCTCAATTTTTTGTATTCGATTGTTTTTTACATCCTAAAATTGTCTTAGAAAAGGTGTATTTTAGGAAGGGTCGTATCCAGGATTTTTTCGGAGGGGGGGGGGTACAAAAATATTTTTCGGTGGGGGGGGGAGTGGGGTACAAAAAAAACTTCAAAAAAGCATAAGAAATTTGTTTATATTCATTTTTATTACTTTTTTACAAGCCGAACAAATATTTGGGGGAGGGGGGTTCAGACCCTCTACACCCTCCTCCCCCTGGATACACCCTTGATTTTAGGCTTATTTCTGTGGGATGGGCAATCTTCCATGTATCCCCTTACGTGCAAGTTTGAAGACGATCTCAGTATTTTATTAAAATATTGATATTAGGTTGGTAATTCTATTATTTCAGTTATTTTTTAGAACGTAAACACGACATTTTTGCAGCAAACTTGGTTATTTCGTCGGCAACACTTACTTTAAAAATTTAATCTTAGCAAAAGGGTACTTGGGCTTCAATAACGCTATTTTTACATCATGTTTACCATTAAGTTTGATTAGAAATGTGTAATATTCTATTCAAATAAAAGTCAGGGCCCGTCTAAGAAACGTATACTAAAACTGATCAGTCCCGCTGAATTTGTGCTGCAAGATTATACCCACAAACAGGAGGGGGAAGAAGAAGGATCTCCTTGAGATTAATATAAAGCAATCCCTTCTTCCTGGAATAATTAGAAATCGTTAGCTTGATGTTGAGTATTTACCCCCCCCCCCCGTCTCCCTGCATCCCTAGGAAGAATCCTTCGATATCGTCCCTAAGGTTGGCGTCGCATACATCTATGTGCAAAACATGACGTTGTTAATAGCTCCCATTCAGCGTTGCCAACGTGGAACAATTGTATCGATTGTGGTAGAATTTAGAGAACGTGGTAAAATACCGTACATTGGGGAAGTTTTTGTTAAAATGTAAATTTTCAGGTTCATTTTTCTTTCACTTGCTCCTTTCTGACTCGGATATCTGTTCAAGTTTTGGTTTTTCGAAAAAAATCCAGGCAACCGAAAATTTTTAGCATGCTGTTCAGATGGTACAAATTAATCTCTTGCAGTACAATTTTTGTCGAAAAACTGGTACAGTTTATTTCAAAGCGTTGGCAGTGCTGCTCCCATCACGTTGCTTTGTGCATGGTCTTGAATTTTTTATTTATTGATTCATAAAATCTTAATTGGTTGTTTTATGATCTGATAATTTGCTAGGTTTTAATTAGTCTCGAATTACTCTACGAAAGTTTATTGAATTTTTCTTTCTTCTTACTAGTGAATGCTGCTATTTCTTTTTATGTTTTGTGTTCAAAGAATTTGTTCTAATTTCCTAAAGGAAATTGTTCTTGTCTAGGGACTAAAGAATTTATTTTAGAATTGGAGTGGGAAAGCTTTCACTTTTTCTGGTCGTTATCGATAGACGTATATTTAGTTTCAAGAATTTATTTCGATTTCTCGAAGATTTGCTCGATGGTTACAATGAATGAATGAATAAATCAGTTTGTGGTTAAAAAACTATAGACCATTGAACAACATATGAAACACACAACAATTAAACAGAATTACTAAAATCCTAACATAATCCTACAAACCCAAAGCTCAAGGATCTATCGCGAGACGGACGAATTGTGCCAAATTTTCTACACTCGTAAAACATTCACACTCTCACCAACCACTCAAAATTAAATCCCTCCCTACCAAACACTTCAGTTCTCCAATCATTCAGTTGTTCACATTCACACATTAAGTGATAAACACTTTCATTCAAACCTTCACACATAAGGCAAAAATACATAAAAAATACATAAAAAAACACATAAGACATAAAAAAGACATAATATAATATATATGTATAAGACATAATACATAAAAAAACACATAAGACCAACCTTTGACCTTTCCCTCCCAATAAACTTTCCTCTTTTGCCCAGCGGCCAAATATTAACCCTCAATTAAATTAAAACATTTTTTTTTCCATTTAAACCCGCCATAAAAAGTATAACATCGCCCCAAAGCTCCTTCGACCGACAATAAAGACTTAGAGAAGCCGAAAGTGAACGCTGGGTCTGCCATGTCTATGTTTCCTGGTTCTGTAGAATCCTTTCAACTAATTCATTTACTTGGTCCCTCATATCCTCAAGCACTAACCCCCCCCCCCCTCAGAAATGACTTAACCCACACTGATCTGATATACTATTAATTTGGTACGGTCATGACTTACCTGAACTTTACTTCAACATGTCTAAATAAGCCTTCATCACCCGCACCTTAGGCATCCCTGCAAATGTTTCCCAAAAATGATTATATGACAGATAATTTTCTGGTAAATCAGATAATAAGATTGTTTCCGCCGCAGATACTGCATGAGTTTGCGGAATTTTTTCAAGGATGTCGTTTATTAATTCCGAGCAAATTTTGCCAGGCTGAAGGCTTCAATAAGGAGCGCAGGAAGCTAAAAGCCTTAAGAACATAAAATGCGTCGTTTCACATCACTTGATTTGGCATAATAAGGCAAGAGAGTGAGAAACAACGTGATTCCAGCCGGGGAGCTCTAACTATGGCGCATTGGCTGGAGCTATAGGAGCAGAGTTTCCGCATAACGTCAGTCAGGTATCAAAAGGACGTATCTCCATAAATGTAAATTTTCAGAAGAGCAAAGAAATACCTCACAACTTTTTTTTTTCCCTCCGATGACCTTGAAACAAAAACAGATCGATGTGTAAATCAAAGTATATCAATTCTTTTCCCAATTCACCAGTTTAAGCTCATTGCTGGAAAGTGGTTAGGGTCTAACCCCCGCTGTTTTTGCGGAAAGTATGGACCACTGGCCAGTTTCGTGGATGTAGCATTACATTTTGGAAAGTTTGGTATAATTCATGTCTCCGGCCAAAAAGGATGATATTTGCTAGTATTGAGCCAGAGCCTACAGTAAGTAAGTTAAAGTGGGAGTTTTTCTAATTTATGCTGGAGAGGGCTATCAGAAAGTTATGCAGCCAAGCTTGCTTCATCGGGCCATTTTTCTGCTTTAGACTGGAAAGGTCCGTTCTATCTGGCAAGTCGGCTGGCATCAGTTTCAAATTGCTGTTTTACTAAAATCGAAAGATGTGTGACGGTCATTTGGTCCCATCGCCAAAGAAATTGATGCTTTCCCATTGCTCCCTTATGTAGTGATATTAGAAAGTTGACCCGCAGCAAGAAAATCAACTTTTGAACCAAGACAGATATTGTTTTCAACGCTGACCAATAGCCCTCGATGAGATGATCAAAGGTGTCGTCATCAGTTTTTTGTTCAAAAATTCGTTCATGTGATACATCATTTTCTTCAGTGTTGTGGTACACTTTAGAAAAAAGAAAAAAGGTTCAGATTTTTAGAAAAAAGGTTCAGATTTTTAGAAAAAAGGTTCAGATTTTTAAGACAAGGGAGGGACTTGAAAACAACAAGTGTCTGTTATGCCTTCGTCATCTTTGTGCTGAGGGGTTGGCATCTTTCGCTATTTGATATACCTTACATATGCTATTGATGCATTTGAGCGTATGGAAAATTTGGTCTCATATCAGTTAGAGATAGGGACAAGTAAGTAAGAAGAGGTTTTTAGAGCACGGTCATCTTTAGGGATAAATGGTTGTAATTCTTCTTACTGTTTACCTGTATTTTATTTTTAGCAGCGGCTATCTGCGTCTAGCAGCGTTTAGCAGTAGTCTGATCAACGTATGAAAAACGACGAATAGCTTTATAGTACAAAGTAGGTTCTAGAAGTTTACGCTGCAAGTTCAGAGGCTACTTTTATCTTATGGTCACCACACTCGAGATCTTGTAGCGCGAACATGAGACAATAATTGGTTTTCATGGTCTTTATACCAAACAACATTAGTTTCGGCTGGGTGGGAAACTACATTGTAGCTATATTTTAATTAAATATTTAGTTACTATTTTGGTTAGGTTACGTATTTAATATAATGCGGTCTGGGCGTCCCCCCTTCTATAATTCTTTGTTGTAATTTTCATAATTTTGTTGATAAAGCATTATATTTTCATCATATTTTGTTTTATTTCATTAGCATTAACCAAAATTCACTTTTTGACAGAACGTGAGTGTCGTGGCTGTAAGACACAAGTACCGTTTAGAGCTCTTTCATGAGATAGATATTTTTAAAGGTTTCGAAAGACTAAAAACTTCAGTTTTAATGTACACATTGAAAGAAAGAAGTCGGATTCACAGTCAGAGACAACTTAGAGACTTGAAAGTAACATTCTGTTGTTAAATCGTAGTCGTCTTTGTCGATGAGGGGCTTGCAACTTTTCCTAGTTGATGTACTTGCTATTGGTTTCTAGTATGCATTTTTTCGACATACCACCTTTAAATTAGGTGTTCTTTTCTTAGACCACACTGCCGTTCTAAGACGAACAAATAAACTTTCAAATGGGGAAAAATTCATTTATTTAGACAATGAAACAACAGGTACAAAAGTCCGGATATTTCGATCACATACGTATATAGCGACTGTCTTTAGTGGAAATACTGCCGAAGAAGTATTTCTACTGAAGACGGTCGATCTATATGTGATCGAAATATCTGGACTTTTGTACCTGTTTTTTCACTGTCTAAATAAATGGAATTATCCCCATTTGAAAGTTTATTTGTTGGTGTGCATTTTAGACTAGGACAAATTATTTTGTCTACATTTTGTCAAAATATATTTTGTCCTTTGTTCTTGATCCATTTGAGGGTAAGAAAGCTCGTCTCCATGTGGTTACGTAGTAATTATAAATGAAAAAACACAATGACGTAGTTTCGCAATTATTATAGTCAAACAGTTCGTCGTAAGGAACTGTAAGTAAGGAGCGACCTGGCTCAATACTAACCGAAACTCTAAAAAAGGGAAATTTGATACCAATATATATATATATCAAAAGAATCGGCTTTTTATGCTGATTTTAAATATATAATGATTCTTTATTAAATTAATTTAAAAAAAAAAATTTCAAAAAAATATATATATTTTATATATATATATATATATATATATATATATATATATATATATATATATATATATATATATATATATATATATATATATATATATATATATATAAATCCCACCTCCTCTCCTCTCGGTGACATAATAATCTTTTTCACTTAATTTCAAAGTTTAATGTCACCTACACTAATTTAAAAACATCTTTTATTTTTTTATTTGGGTAGCCAAACATAATTGATGAAGACAAGGTATGCTACTATAAATACTTAGCGTGATCAATCTTTTTAATAAGGAGTATTAGCGTTCTTTATCATTTTCTGTATTTTTACCCTATATTTTCTTCTTCTTTTTTCTTTTTTTTTCTTCCCCTTTTCCTTTCTTCTTTTCTTTATTAATAAAAAAAAATCAACAAAATCACAATTTTCAACCAAATACTATCACCAAAAACTTCTCTTCTTCTATTTTCTCCTCCTTTATACCTTTTAATTTAAAAAAACTAAATACATTAAAAATTTTTTTTTTTTTTTTTAAGTAAAGAACTCCATTAAACCAAAATGAACAAAAATAGAATCAAATAATCTACCAAGCATACAACATACAACTACCACAAATTAGTATCAATAAATAAATAAAACCCAAAAACAAACAGAAATTAAAATAAGTATACTAAACTGACAATGCCCATTTTTTCAGTAAATTCGTTTGAATTTTTTCAGTAAGGTACAAACTATATTCTGGTTTTTAGAAAGCTTGGGGTTTAGAACCCTACTCATATTAATTTCTGCTCGTTTTGAGTTTGACTCTGTTATTTATTTTAATTTCTGTTTGTTTTTGGTTTCATTTATTTACTGATACTGATTTGCGGTAGTTATATGCTTGGTAGATTATTTGATTCTATTTTTGTTCATTTTAGTTTAATGGAGTTCTTTACTTAAAAAAAAAAAACGTTGTTTTGTTGATACTTATGAAAATTAGTTTACCCTTTTTGGTGTCCCGTCTAGATTTGGCCTTGGTGGGGGGAAGTTTAAGGGAGTTTTACTGTACCACCCTTAGAAAAAACTTATAACCATTAGATAATTATACTAAATTGTCCACATTTTATTTGTTTCTGATACTTTTAAAGGTACATTACATCTGTACACTTAAGATTCAACTGGCTAAAAAGGCCATAAAATATTTTAAATTGCTTCCTCGGATTCCTGACCGAATTGTTACTCCTGCGACACTTTTATTGCCGAAGGCGACAAAGGTTACTGCAACAATTCACGTTAGCTAGGCAGCTTAAGTCTAGTTGAATTTACTCATAGCTGACTCATCATAGGCACTATGAGCCTTTGTTAACATTTAGGTATAGAAAAGAACCTAAGTAGCTATTAGAAGTGACAGGTATCAGGTACAAGTAGACATGTTCTGGGGACAAGTATGTCCCCTTGCCTTCCCCCTCCCCCTCCATAACTACACCTGTAAGGAAAAGAGAAGATAATTTTGGAAAATATACGTGTGTAGAATTTCGATGAGGTTGCTGTTTTTTTTTGTGAGTTTCTTTTTACTCGAAAAGTCTTGACTATACTGGAAGGTGAATGCTAAAAAATGTTTTCATTGTGCGGGGAGGGGGGGGAAAGAATAAAAAAACTGTTTTATAATTTGAAAGAGAAGTGCCTAGAAATTTGGGAGGCAGTGGTGTAATTTCGTCATAATCCTGGGGGGAGGCAAAGTTGGAGCCAATTTTTCCAATTCAAGTGAAAATAACAGTGAAATCTGAAAAATGAGCCATATATCACCACAAAGTTATACTAAAGAAAACTGACCTGTTTCTCTGGATACTTAAATTATGCGGGCTTATCTTAGTTTTGACAATATTTTTTGCAGAAATCAAATTTCAGCTGGGGGGGGGGGCGACAAACTGAGGTCTGGAAGGGGCAATTGCCCCCCTGTCCCACAGCAAATTACTCACGTGTCGGGAGTGTGATGTTGATCTCATCTAAACAGAATATCTAAATAAGTAATGCCTAGATAAATTAATATATTAATAAACATAATACAAAACAAACCAGATGAATAAACCAATAGATTAATAAACGAATCGATAGCGTACGCAAATGTATATTTAGTCTTACTACGAGTACTGCTGGGAGATTTCTCATTGAGGGGGAGGGGCAGGAGCTAATAGGAGCTTTCTTTTACAACAGTTCAAATGGGAATGTTTCATATTTTCTTTTTTTTTATGTTTTCTTGTTTCCCGGGAGGTCCATTACTCCTTTGTCGCCACCCATGGGTTTCACCCTTTTTAACTTTTAGGTATAGAAAAGAATTCAAGCAGCTATTAGAAGAAACAGGTTACGTAACCCCAGGAAAGCACCTCTCCGAGGTACAAGTTCTATTCATGGGCCGTGAATGCTTCGAGGCTCTACTAGAAAGCGACTGCCAGAAAATTTATGACCAACATCAAAAAGAGATAATTGAAAGATCGAAATCCAATTTCCAGGTAAAATGAACTTGTCATTTGTAGATGGACTAAATATGTTTGTATGTCCATAACAGACATCTGTCTGTATGCTAAACACGGGAAGGTTGATTATCTACCCCACTTCTCTTTTAGAAGAAAAATTTTGTCAGACCTTTGCCTTTTCAACGCCTTTTTTTGCAGATTTCCCCCTCTCTTACTTAGAAGATCAAATACATATAAACCATAAAACTTTTTTATGTCTTAAAAAATTCCATACATTCCTGAAAAAAGTTATATGACAACATATTTAACTCCACTTCATTTTATTTGGAAAGTTTTTTTTTTTTGCACCTGTTTCGAAGTTGTATGTACTCCAATTTGCATGCCTTTATATTCTGTACTAAACGAACAGCCTGTCGGACGGCAGAAAACATTTGCCCCTTCCTCCAAACACAAAATAATCAGTCACCTTACAACCCCCTCCCCTCTGTAGTGCAATGTAGTATAGTTCCAGCAATAACAGGATGCATAAAATAATGCAGTTATATGTTCAAAAATGATCGCATACTTTTTCATGTGGATTCAGAAGAATTCCAATATTTTTAGTTTTACAAGCATAAAGATTATCATAAATTTGAATTAGGCCTAATCAAAGCCCATACTTTATTAATTGCAACTGGACAAATTAAAATATTTTTTTCAAATGCTCGTAGGCAAAATAAAAAAAAAAATAAAAACAGTATTTTCTACATTTCTAAGCTTTTCTTGAAACATGAATCTATTGGCTAAACCATGCAATTTTTTGAATCTGCATGATTTTAAGTATTTATAATAGTAATAATAATTTATTTTAAATCTGCTTACAAAATTAAGAAAAAAGTGGAGCACTTAAATAAAAATAGAACCCAAATAAGGTCTGAAAATACATAAAAAACAAACTTACTACAACAAGACATTTGTTGTCATTCACCTCAAGGAGGAGTTCAACCGCATGTCAAAGGACACGATTTGGTGCTTTCCATCGACCGTTTTTCTAATTCAGGGACAAACTGGGTCATCGACGTGGTCATCGAACCGGGTCGGAAACGAGTCTCGTAGATACAACGGAAGGCCCGGTAGAAACTTAAGGCACTTAAATAGACCTTAACGAATACGAAGCTTGTCTGTGTTTTGAATTCAGTGCGAAAATGTAAACACTCAGGAGTGCAACTGTTGAGAACAAGTGAGCTGAAATATGTGTGTTAAAATTAAGCATAAGGGCTGTCAATTTTACTTAACTCAGCCTTAGACTGGAAGTAACTTGGTCAGCCTTATATTTCTAAATCTACTCTGTAGGCTATACCGAGATACTCGAGCATCTATCCAGAAAAGCCTCCCTCAACCATAAGAAACAAAGACTTTGGGGGGGGGTAACTTTTAGGTGACGAGACGGTTCCAAAACAATAAATTCAATTTTGGCTGGAGTGACACCCGGGGCGATTTCTGCTTAACCTTTGAATAGGAAATTAATATTGATCTGTAGGTCAGTGAGTGAGATTCAAATCAAGAGCACATTGTTGACATAACACAATAGGTCCAAGTCTGTACCATCCACGAAGAACTGTCGGGTAAATATCGAGTTCTGGTAGACGTTGTCATATTGAACAGTATCTCTGACGGTAGGAACAGTAGTCTCAAATTGAATCTTGCCACAAGCAAAGATATAGCGTAATTTTTCATGAAAATAAACTGTTATCGTTTAACAAAAACAGAGCGGGTTAATGCTCATTGGAGGGGGTAATACTTATTTTTAGGAATTTGCCAAAAAATCCTCATGTTAACGGTTGTCATGTTAAATATTCCTGTTTGTCACTGGTATATTAGTAATTATTGGGGGGGGGGCTGTTAATAGCTATTTTGTGGAATTTCAAAAATTTCTTATTCTTGTCTCTAGGGCGTTATTACTTATTGGGAAAGGGGGATATTCATATTTTTTTAGAGAGTTCGTAAAAAAAAAATCTTCATGTTAAATCTGCTTGCCAAGAACTCACTAGAGGGGTTCGAACTATCGTCCTAGCCCTAGTTCCTAAATTTACACAACGTTTTCAAGATTGGCGGAAATTTGAACCACTTCTGGGTGTCTTGCCCTTAATCAATTTCAAGTTCCAGCGAATACTTAACTTTTATCTTGATATCTTTTTTCCACATTGCAAAGGGTTATGTGATGTGATATATGTTGCAAAAAGCCACTGGGTCATGGTCAGGACCATATCCACGGTTGTGTTCAGATGGGAGGGGGGGGGGTGTTCGAAATAAATTTTTATTCTTATGTAAATTAAGTATTTTTTATCTCGATTTCTAAGATCATTTTACAAGTCGGAGAAATATTTAGGGGGGGGATTCATTTGGAGTATTAACATCTATTCTCAGGGAATTGGTTAAACATTAAAACTTTCATGTTAAGAATTCTTCATATACTTTGTGTACTTTCTCATACAAAATTTCATTAAAAATTACTTATATTAGTAAAATCCAAAGCATTAGATAAATCCATTGCTTGCTAAGGTATATGAAAAATATTATCAGACATATCTGAGTGAGAATCAACAGGACCAACAAGGGGAAATGTTTCTCCGGATTGTTTACAGTTGGAGAAACTATGTCTGTGTATGTGGGGGAGAGAGTATTATGCTTATTTTTAGGGGAATAAAAGAATCCACACTTCCATGAATCCCACTCTCGCCATTCTCACTCCCATACAAATCCATACTCCCTATTCTCACTATACTCCGGCTGTTATGGTTTTAATATATAATTGAGGAGCGGAGGGTTAGGAAATTAGAGAATTCCTCTCTTGCCGCTAGGGTCTTGAGGAGGATATTAGTACTTATTTCTAATAAATCTGTTTAAAATTCCTCGTTTTAAAGATTCAGTACCTATCGCTTGAGTTTGAAAACGTATTAAGGGTGGTGCTTATTATGTGAGAGGGGTGGTATCAATTTTTATGTTTTGGGATATTTTGAAAATTGCCTCGTGTTATAAATTCCCCTCGAATCAGTTTCTGATACTCTCTGGGCTTGAGCTCCATTATTCTCAAAAATATAATCATGGAACTACTGATCAAGGGTTGGGGGCTTTCCATCACCTGGTGTATATCTAGAGAATTCCTCTCTTGTCGCAAGGGTCTTGATGATTATTGGGTAGGAGGGAGGATATTAGTACTTATTTCTAATAAATCTTTTAAAAATTCTTCGTTTTAAAGATTCAGTACCTATCGCTTGAGTTTGAAAACGTATTAGGGGTGGTGCTTATTATGTAAGAGGGGTGGTATCAATTTTTATTTTTTGGGAAATCTTGAAAATTTCCTCGTGTTATAAATTCCTCTCGAATCAGTTTCTGATACTCTCGGGGCTTGAGCTCCATTATTCTCAAAAATATCATCATGAAACTACTGATCGAAAGTTGGGGGCTTTCCATCACCTGGTGTACACCTCAGAACTCCAGATGTGCTGCACAGTTCTGCCACGCTTGGCACAGTTTCTGTCACGCTTGGCACACAGATTTTACACTTGACGCACTTCCACAACGCTTGGCACGCGTTATCTTATGTACATGATTTCTGAATTTGGGCTCCCCATCGCTACTCATGTTAACGAAATCCCCAAAATTGGTTATATCCCTTGTTTGCTGAGGTATCAGATGAATATTATTGCCTTTATCCGAGTGAACATCAATAGAACCAAAAAGGGGAAATGTTTCTCCGTTTTGTATTCACTTGGGGAAACGATGCTGAAAATTTAACGACTTAATAAGTATGCCAATGTTAGAAGAATCAATAAGATGTTCTTGCGTATTAGATGTCTTAGTATGATCTGGGTATTTTCCCCCAAGGCGCAGAGGGGGGAGGGATCAAAACAAAAGAGTGTATTGTTATAGTGCAATTCTTCAATTTTTCCGGCTGCACACTCTAGATTAATGCCAAGGAGTAGTGCATAAGAAAGTCTAAGAAAGACCTAGTTTAGTTTATGTAAGTAAAGAAGGGTAGCTTACTTTTAGCACTATTTGACAATTTTGGACTGCTCAAATCCTCTTGCGAATAAAAAGATAAGATTTCGTCTTAACCTGATTGCAAGAATAGTCAACTGATTAAGATGTCATCTCAATAATTGCCCGAAAGAGAGCGCTCATTGTTCGTTGCTGATTTTGTTCAAAGTTACCCCTAACGTTCAAAGTTACCCCGTTCTACGGTACTGTATGCCTAGTTCACACCCTGTTGCAAAGCTTTTTGCACAAGAACGACTGAAGGCTTTGTGTTATTTACGGAGCAAATTTTGTTTGTAATGTAGGCAGTGCTAAGTAGACTCGAACTCTGCTTAAAATTTGACGTTACGTAAACTAATGTTGCGTCATGGAAAGTTCATTATAGAAGGAAAAAACATATTTTTTCCATGAGCAATTAGTAAATTTTGAAAACAGGTTGATAAATTTCCCTAGAAAACTCTTCGGGCTTGATCGGACCCTGAGTCTCTATAACACGTTTTAATTTTTGAACAACTTGCTTATGATGAACTTAGACGATGAATTTGATGATATTATGGATGTGTCTAGGGTGAAAAGACTTGTTTAAGCATAAAAATTTATACTTAACGTAACGTAACTGAACCACTTAGCATAGAAATACGTGAAAAGCCATTTAAAAATGTAACCACTTATTCCAATTATATTTTTGTTATGAGGAATTCGGGGATATTTCTCTAATTGTCCAGCATTCAAAATTAACATCAATCAATAACCTTTTCTCTTTCCTACAGAGGGGTAACACTAAAAAACTGAATTGTCGGTATTGCAAAGACTATGGGAAACTGGTAAAATAGCAAACTGAAATTTGTCAAAGAAAATGAACTCACTTCGAGAGCAAATACCCCTAACTTAGACCTTATTCCTCCGTTTCCTCTGGAGGGACACAGAGCGTTTGTGTGTAGCCTCCAATCTTCTCTCAGATGAGCCACTGCCTATGTGTCCTCTCACTCAGGAATGAGACTCCTCTGGACGGCTCTTCTATCGCGTTTAACACAAAGCTAAAATGGAAAAAATTATCTCAAAATTATGTGATACTTGTACCAGCTAAAGATGAAAATAAAAGATGATAAAGATGAAGACTGAAGAAGAAAATTGTATTTGTAAAATGAAAGAAGAAGAAGAACGAAAAAAGTCATCTTCTTGGATGCATATTACTTGAGCCTTAGGCTGTAACCTCCAAGGACGTCAGTTCGCGAAATTCGGGGGGGGGGTTCTTTCAAGATCAAGAAGGAGAGGGGGCAATTTTGTAGTTTTTTCTATTTTTGTAATGAAAAGACTAAAAAAGAAGTTGTTCTTCAATAAAAATACCAAAAATAGGGGCCTTTGAAAATCTTGATACAAAGAGTTTTCATGTATCGATGTGTCTGTTGTTTCTATGTTGTTGTCGAAAGTATGGAAGAAATTATTTAGTTGTCAAAACTCAACTTTTACTACTGAGAAAAGGTGATATAGAGCAATCGGGGGAAGTGCCTTGACAGTTAAATGAAGTGAGGGGAAACGACTTACCAATCAATACAACGTAGTCATTTTAAGAATAGAAGCGAAACGGTTATCCTCTGCTAAAACCACAGTAGACAGAATATACCAGTAAGCTTATTGCAGATCATTTCTGGTCTTCGTTCTCGTTGCGAACAAAAAGCTCCTCCCACTTATTTCTGCATTAGCGGGAATGCAGGTTAGTCTATTTCCGAGTGTTTCAATGCACTTTGATGTGAACAGACATAAATATAATAACCTGAATGCCCGCTAATCTGACTTCGCCTATGTTTATATCTGCAAAAACGTTCTCCGGAGCACTCGCACCCCGGTCCGGGTTTTTATAATGGGTGAAATAGAGCATGATCATACTGGATTATATATGAACTGTGGCTAAAACCTAGTATCTTTATTTGATTTTGATTTGACCGGATTTTGATTTGACCTCATTTTGATTTATTTGATTTTGATCTCCCCTTATCTTGACACGGTGACTCCAATGATGCGGTTATAATTTGTGGACAGTCAGAATTTTGTATCTGCTTTACTGTCATGACTTTATGACAGTAAAGTCATATGTATCTACTTTGGTTATGAGACATGACCAAGTACTGACAAGGGTAAAAGCCCGACCGACAAGGGTAAAAACCTAGTACCCACAAGGGTAAATTAGTTTACAATCTTTGTACTTCCGGAAAAGGAGTACGGACACACTAGAAACGGACATAGGTCCAATTGAAAAGGCAGTGGCAAAGATGGGAATGAGAAGGAATTCTGTAAACGTGTTAATAAATTTCTTTATCTATATCTATGTATATCTCCTGTTCAAGAAATAAATACAAAAATATATTCCGTGACTCTCTTAAAAGTGTCATATTGAATTACAACATAAAAGCTGTCATGGGAAATTTATCCAGGAAAGTGCTGGCCAGGACGGAGAGTTTCGCTCATGAATAAGGGTTTTTTGGTTGTTTAAATTTTACCTTAGAACGTACAGTGCGGATAATGAGTCACCGTTGACATAATGAGTCACCGTAACCCTGTGTGTATAGCGCACTAATAGTGTTTCTTTTTCAGGAATTGCTGTTTGAATATGCTGACGTTTTCTACCAATTTTCATCCATCACCGTAACTGCGGAAGACATAAGGGAAATCCGAGAACGATTACAAGAGGACTCTAGGTTAGCCAGTTAAAATTTAGCCAGTTACAATTTAGCCAGTTAAAATTTAGCCAGTTAAAATTTAGCCAGTTAAAATTTAGCCAGTTAAAATTTAGTTGAAATCATGTAGATTCGAACTTAATGAAAAGAATTATATAAATCGTTGTCAAGGAATCACTGAACAGTGATTTGCACATTTTACATAATAAAATCTGCAGGAAAATGTGCATATAAAAGTAAAATTATGGCCCCTCCTCATTTGTGTGCCTTAGATACGATGGAGTTATCCACCATTTGCGTAAACCTTAAGCTCAGTATGTACCATAAATTACTGACTCATGACCTCCATTTTCGAGATATGACGGCCAGGAGACCGGCTCCTGGTCTCCTTTTGGCACCACCTTTGCTGAGTACAAGGGCGTTGCTCGTTTCTTATCAAATGAAGCAATGTTGGCTCTCGGTAATTATCTTTCCTATGTGCTAATCATGCTTACAGCCTTACAGCCAAAGGGCTCAGACGACACTCATAAAAATCAAAATTAACTAGTCAATGCTTCTTGCGAGAATCCAAAAGCCAACTCGCTTCCTAACGTCTACTTTTGACGGGAACCAGACGCTGCTCCGACTCGCTTGGCATCCATAATTTTATTTACTGAAGTTACCCATGAGGCACGATCATGCGCATCGGCTTCGACGAGGTAGAGCCAATCTCTGTGCCAGAGCCGACCGAAGAAATGGAAGCCTCCAAGCAAATCTACGTCATTTTTACTATTGATCACCAATCTTTTGACTTCCAGGCCAACGTTTCCAATAGCTCCCCCCTCGTCCAAAAGCGGAACTTTTCCTTGCAAAAGCACTTATACAATTTTTCACTTTTGACAGCTGTTGATTGAATGCAGTTTCTATACTGAGATATTTGTCTTTAGAACGAAAAAACACATACTATCTTGTGAGCATCCAAAAGCCAACTTACTTCCCCAAAATTTTAAACCCTCGCTCCCCCCTTCCCGTCCAAAAAAGAAGCTTTCCTGAAAGTTCTGATTTGATCCCCAATTCCTGAGACAGGACGAAGTATTCTTACCAAACTACGTAAAAAAAACCTCATACTTTCTTGTGTTCATAAAAAGAAGTTAAGTATACCGTTTGAAAAAAAACTACTGGTATAACCAGGATCGCTAAGAAGTGCCATCGTCACACGAACGTACTAACTTCCAAAAATTGTGCGCCTGTTGCTTATGCACAAGTCATTTCTGTCCCTTAGTTTCTATTTGGTTTACGATATAAGCCAGAGTTTTTTTCTCTGTTGCTAATTGAGAGCCACTTATTTTCAGTATGGCAAAAAGGGCCGCTTACATGGGATGCCACTACTAGCAAAATCATTGGAGGAATTTTCATATCTGAAATTTGCAAAATTATTTCATATCTAATTTGCAAATTAAGTTTAGTTCAAATTATAGGAAACAAGAAAGGTTTCATATATTTGAATGAAATAAAAGTGTCAAACAATGTCATATCAAAAATGTCAATGCAAAAAATAAAATCAAACAACGTCAGTCGGTTTGACTTGCTTTTCTTCGCACTCGAGGCGAGCTCTGTTGGAATGTCCCAAGTTTCTTGATTTGGTACTTTTCATGTGACACAGATGATATTGATATGGCTTCTGACTGTCCCGTAGGGGTATTTGATCAAGCTTTGATAGCGAATATTGACGTTCGGCTGACGCGCTGCTATGAGGCAAAGACCTAACACCCTTCATTCATGTAGGTAGGTGACCAAAAGCAGAGGTAGAGGGCTGCCATTGAATTCCAAAACCAACATTTTCTTCTTCTTCGTCTCTTTCTTCAAAAGAGGTTGTATTTTTTTAGGCAACCTCAATATAAGGGGTCCACTCTATTTAGGGCTTCAAATTCCAGGAAACCATTGAAACTGTCTGCGAATATGTAGAAAAGAGGTATTATAGAAGCAAATGATCGGGATGAGGCAGTTTCTGGAGATAACCAGCTTTTGAAGCAAGGGTCCTCACTCTGTATTCTTCGCTGTTTTTAAAAAGCACATCTTGGAGATATCTAATATCATCTAATTCAAAGAAAAAACGGTAAAGAAAAACGTTATGGAAAAGGATGGCCTTTGTCAGAGAGCTGCCTGTTTTGAAGTTGACTCTCAATCTAATCAACTGCAAAGAGCTTAAATTTGGCATCAAAATGTATCTCCATGTCCATAGCTTTATTATTTTTGTGTTGAGAAGTTTATTCCGAAAACTGAATTGTCGGAATAAACTTCGTGGCGGGCAAATGCTCGCCTGTGTTTTAGCTCCTTACCAGTTCCGAGAGAGTATCACCCGTGTTTTTGTAAAGCTTGAGAACTTTCAGAGCAGTCATGTGCTCAACCAGCCTGTGGGTACAATCTGAAGTACCAACCCATGAACTGTAGATGGGTACAGAAGTGCAAGCTCGGCTACTTCATAGAACTTATGGAGGCACCATGGGTACATGGTGCCTTTTGGTGCTATTCAATATGCATGTGTGTATTGCTATATCTTAAGATCTATGTAGGCAACTGCTCACAAGCAGCAGCGGAGCATTGTGTAAAGCTGCGACATATGCATCCAAAAAACTGGGAACCAGGTCACAGTGCTTCCAGCCTAGCAGCTTTATTAAAGCTGCTAGGCTGTCATTTTTCCCAAGCATCAGATTTGCATTGTCGGTGCATCTGATAATTTTGTCGGTATCTTATGTAGCCTTTAGTGGTATCTTCTTCTCACTTAAGCGACTCACACAACGTATGTGATTTTATGTACTAAGTAGTTAAGTTACGTTGTCTTAAGCAAAACGTTTGAGACTTAAACAAATTCTTTCACGTTAGACTGTCGGAGATTTAAGCTCTGATTAAGAGTAAAAGGCTTACTTGGAAATGTATACTAATTTGTTGTCTCAATTTATTAATTGCTCATCATCAAATTCCATCTTGTTGTTACTATGTTTACTTTTCAAGTTCACATAAGATTATTTTTATTTTAATTTTTAAGGCATTCTTGACCAATTGTCCGCATGTTACAGGTGTCAATCTCCCGAGTCTGCCTTTGGCTGGGAGTGAAATGTGGGGTCGAAGAAAAAATCAGCCGACGCTTCCCATGTTTTCTACCAGATTTGTCCAGGTACCTTTTTGGAGCTTGGTCGATTCTGGCTGAGTTTACAGAGTCACGCCACTGACCCCCCTTCAAACTTTTTCCTTCTCAAGATGACTTTTTGTATTACGCTAAAGTTTTTGTAGTACTTTCAAAAGAGCTATTTATTCAATTAAACGGCCTTTGTGATTCAGGGGCCACTCTTAAAGAACTGGAACGGAATTCGAAGTTTAGCGTAAAGAGTGAGGTATTGACGAGGGGGCGAACCCCCTCATATACATGATAATTTCTGTTTATTTTAAGTTTTAATGTTTCTCCTTACTTTCAGTTGAAAAAACTTGTTTTTTTATTTAATAAAAATAATAAGACGAAAACAGACAGCGCGGAAATTAAAAAGAAATAAAATTCGAATGAGAAGAAATAAAAAATCGAAAAGTCATCTTGTAAAGGAAAAGGATACTTCACAAGGAAAATTCCTTTAGAAAGTCTCAAGGAAACTTGTCCACATTTTTTGGGCGAAAATTAAAACGAAACAGACTGGATAAAAATAAAAAGACAAAAACAGAAAACGCAAAAAACACAAAGAGGGAGAGATCTCTCATGACGAAGAAAACAGGCCAGAGCTAACAGTATGGAAAAGTAAAACAAAAGATAAAATAAACAATATGGAATCAATGTTTAAGTCAGAACAAAGCAAAATTTGAAATATAAAGAACTCCTTATTCTCAATAAACAAGACATTGTAAAGTTATTTTTGTACTTTCCCTATGACTATTCAATTCTGCGTGTGGGGGAAATTCCGGGGGGGGGGCTGCTGGCCCCCAAGGTATTGTAAATAAGGTTTTTTAAGCCTTGTGTTGTTGCATCTTCAACCTCTGAAACGGCTGAAAATCTCCTTTATTTTGCATGTTGTGCTGTCTTAATATGAGCAACGATATACACGAGTAACATAATAAGAACACATAATCAATTGGATAAATAAAACTCTCCTAGACTTAGATTATGCTGTAGATTTAAATATCCTAGATGAAGGTGTTAGCAAATGAATGAATTTTTGGAGGTTTTGTGAGTTCAAGATGCAAGAATAAATTTGAAAATCAAGGTTATGAAGGTAAATTGCTAAGACTAGGAATAAGTGAAGGTGAAGAGGTGACGTTGCGTAATGAGAAGATCGATCAAGAGGACAGCTTTACTTACCCAGGTGTATTATTAGTAAGACAGTGGGTGCAGTGAAGATGTTTGAAGTAGAATAGCAAAGGCTCAGGTTATTTTTCATATTTGAAAAAAAAATATTGGAAAAGCTACATATTGGAAGCTACAGTGATGACAGTCGTCAGGGTTGGTCCTGAAGCGTGGGCATTCCGAAAAACAAAGGAGGATTTGCTAGATGTTCTTCAGAGAAATTGCCCGCAGATTATTTTGGTTACCCGACTGACTGACCGTATCTCAAACAGTAAGCTGTACGAAAAATGTGGTTCAATCCCACTTTCTAGCGCTATAATAAGAGAAAGGTTGAGATGGCTTGGGCACGTTCACCGGAAGAAGGATGACAGATTGAAAGATTGTCCTTGTCAGCCAACTGCCTAGTGCTAAACGAAAAGCCGGTCGCCCTCGAATGGGGGATGTCGTAAGGAAAGATTTAAGGGTGTAAAGAGCTTTGAAAAGATTGGAATGGAAGAGGAGCGCGCATAGCTGTGTTGGCCTCAGGCGGCTTGGTGATGAAGGGAGCTGCTAATAATAGCAGTAACATAGAGCTGTGCCTATATTATGGTATGTAATTGGTATTTGGTATTAGTGGTATAGTTAATTATTTCAATGGTATTATTTAGTACGCCAAAGGTTGACCTCAAACGAATGTCCCTGTCTTTGCATCGTTAGATATCCGTAAAAGGGTTAAAAATTCACTTATGGCCCGGTTACAAAACGTAAACTAGTGTAGCTGAAAATACAAAAAAAAAAACGAAACTAGGTTGTAAATTTTAACCTTAAGATTTATTTAAAAATAAATAAATCGATAAGTACAAATTAAATGATTTTTTTAAATTTATTTCTGAATTAATTTTTCCAATGTTCTTCAATTTAACATTCTTCCATGCACACGACCCAGGAATAGCGTAATTTGCCCCCCCCCCTCCTCTTTATGAATGTAAATATGCCTGGTACTTACGTATTATCCCAACCCCACTCAAGAATTTTGATCTGTATGTTCTGAGAAAAATCGGTTTGTCTGTCTACAGTAGGTTGTAATTAGCTTAGCCTCACTGGGAAAAACTATGATGTAATATATTTTTACTAAATATTTAATACATAGAGGTGATTAGGTGTTTAACATAATGCGTCTGGGCGGCCTGCTTTCTATAATTCTCTTCTGTAGTCTCAATAATTTTGTAGTATTATATTTTCATCATATTTTGGTATATTTCATTAGGATTAAACTAACTTCACTTTTTGGGTGAGGTCGGGATAATACGCAAGTACCATATACCTAATAAGATTTCTGTTAAACCTGTTTTTCTCAATGTAAATTATAACACGACTTTAATTAAGTATGTAATAAAATTGCATAAGAAATAATTATATTGTAATAAATTAAGTAAGAAAATAAACTTGCGTTGCGCAGCATTTGATCTAAAGATAATGAATCATTTTTATCCTAATCATAACGTATTTGAGAAAAAATGATTCCCAAGAGTTCCGTGGCGAACTTATAGTGTTCCAATGAGGGGAGAAACCATCATACCCGAGTGTCTACATGTGTTCATTTTATTGTCCGTTTTAATTGTTATTGATTCTTTTTGGCGGTGTATCTACTTATGTTTTATCTCAGGTAATTCTTCTATATAAGCAGCTCCTACACATAATATATAAACCTTACTTCCGCTCAAAACCTAATATTATTATTATTTTATTATTTTTATTGTTTTAATGTTTTTATATCAGATTATTATTCAAGCGTCGAGTAATTTTTCGTAAGTCGAAAGATAAAATTTTGCTACTGAAGTTTGTCCTCCTTATGCGCTACTTGCTGTTGTTTTAAAGTCCATTTATTTAGTAGCATGTTCGTCTTTGTACTCTTTCTTCCTCCAAAGAGTTACATCTCTATAGTTTCCTCCGACCTACATTTAAATCCATATTAGCTTGTTCGTTTTTCCTTCTTTTTTTTTTACGTATTTTCGGTTCCCTTCCGTTGACCTTTTCTTATATTAGAATTTCTTGTGTTAGTAATGTCCCACAGATCCACCTAAGAAACAAGTTAACGTTCAGATTTAATTTTAGCTCAAATAATTTTTCACCCCTGAAAAAAAAGGTTATAAAGGGCATCTATCGTTTTATATTTTTTTTAATATTTATTTGGACTCATTATTGTATTTTGTACCCCGTTTTTAGGTTCAAGGCCTTGGACAGACTAGATGGGGAACGACAGAAATTACTGCTTCAGCATCTGAGTTTCGTCCAATACCCACGACGTGAGAATTGTGTTGCATTTCCACATTGTTGTGACACCATCATTGAGAATATACTCAGATCAAAATCCTCATCAGAGTAAGTTTCTTATTTGCTGTATCCATATTTTTGCAAAGAGGCACAGTATAAATATGTCAACATTAGGGAAAATTCCTATACTCTCCATTAAAGTTTTTTGGGACACATCAGTCGCACTCCTCTCTTCATGACTCCACTTTTCGCGAAACGCGTAATAACAAGTTATTAGCGTATTACAATGGGATTATGGGAGACCTGTTGTTCTGACGTATTGGGAACTTCCCAGTCCGCACGCTGTGATATGTCCCATTTCTGAACCAAATTTTAGTTACTGTTTATATATTTACTCTGTGCAAAAGGAATAAGAGAGATCACACGCCGTATTGTGCCCGCTGGTATTCAGTTACCCGCGAATCGCGTGGAATAGGTGAGGGGATCCTTACACTTCCCTTGTTCTTTGGTGATTTCGGATTTACTTGCGTGATTTGTCGGCGATGACAATTTATCGGTAGGCTACATCTACTAATCTTCGTTGAGACATGCTTGAGGCATCAGGGTATTACGAAAGATTCAGTAATCAGCACTGACGTCAAGTTCTTTATGCGTGAACAAATTCGTGAAGCCCATGATGAGCGGAATAATATTGTGAATACATGTAATGAAAATCTGTCGAAAGAAAGGTCTCTAATTGCCGTGATGTGCTGTTCAGCGAAATGTATGATATAATAAAACTCTACTCAGTGAGTTTAAAATCAGGTTCACGATATAAAAAATTTCTGAAAACCCCCGTATCCCATGGGATGTGATCATATCCATGACAGTCAGCGTAAATGAGTTTGTTGAAAAGCTAGAAATAATGATAGACTGATGCAAAGCTGCTTTACCCCAGACTTCCGAATGACCCCCACTCCTAGCACCTGTAAAACCGCTCAATCTGGTGTTCATTAGTGGCCTATCCCCTGAAAAGACTGAGTCTTGTTCAAATCAGAAACAGTTTATCGAGGAGTTTATAACCTCTGAGCATGTGCAGAAGATTCAGCAGGCGAAGTCTGGCCCAGTGGCTTATATCAGAACGGACTCTGCTGCCCAAGCCCTAAGCGAGTCGTTATCTAAGATGCCTGTGATTAAAGTCAAATACCCGAGAGAAAAGCTCATGGCTGTTGCAAAATTCGTCCCGCCAGGTACTACCTCAGAAGAGATAATAGCAGGTAGCCCCCGTGTCGCAGAAGCTAAAAGATATGGCACTTCACAGACAGTTCGATTTGTTTTTGCAGATGCATCATCACGCGATAGGGCTATCCTGCGAAGTATCTATGTTGAGTACACTCACCTCAAAGTAACGACATTCAAAGAAATCCCGAAAAGGTGCTTCAGGTGCCAGTTTTTCGAACATCTGGCTCGAGACTGCAGCAATCAACCCTGCTACCCCTGTTGTGCAGGGTCCCATGAATCGATTAGAGCAACACCATGTTAATAAAATAGTGTCAAGTGTGCCCTCTGTCCCAACGGGAAGAAGGATCACCCAAGCTATGGCCTGATGTGCCCAGTCGTTAAAAAAGCCATGAACAAAGCGTTTCAACCCCGAAAATGAATAATTTAAAGGTCTTTTGCCGAAACATATACGGTCACAGCGCTGTGAAAATACGCTACCTGAGCGGAATTTGCTACGATTAAAATGTAATTTGTGTGCAAGAGCACGTACTTACCAAGGAAAATTTTGCTCTGTTTAGTCCTTTCCGCGCAAATCGGTTTTCATAGATGAAGTCAAACAACAGTTTACGCGTGGAAGACCTAGCGGTGGCACTGCTGTTATAATCGACGAGCAGATCCCCTGTAGGCTGTACGAGTCGTGCGACTTCTACACTTCTAAGGAATTTTTAGGACCAACTAGCTTCTTCCTCATCAATGTATATCTTCCAACAAATCTGAATAACAATCGTTCTGAGGAACGCTATGCCGAAGCGTGTAGCCGTCTAAGCAGACTCTTGTGAAGAATCGGCAAAAGACACGGTAAATTTTTACCAAATCATATTGAGTTAGGAATAAAGTGAATACACCATTCGATGCCTTTTTTTATGCTGATTACGAATATATTAATCATTTCTATGAATTTCAGTCCCCCCCCGAACCTAACCTAACCCCCACCCCCATATGTGCAAATATATATCCTGAATTGACATATATAGGGGGGGGGGGGCTAAAATTCATTTCCGATAGAAATTATTGTTATATTCGTAATCAACATAAAAAAGGCATCGAATAGTGTATTCACTTTATTTGAAACTCAATGATATGATTTAGTAAAAATTTACCAAAGACACTTTCTGATTTGTCGAGACTTCCAGTGCGACCCCTCTTTACCTGGTAAACTAAAAGACATCCTTCTATCAGCACTCAAGGATGGGATATCCTTTTGTGACAAAGATCAACAGTTTACATATACACACAATAGTGGCTCTACGAGTAATATTGAGCAAGTGATAACAAATTTTCCTCTCGTGAAAAATATAAGCGTTGACTCCGACCATACCTGTAGCGACCATTTAGGTCTATCTTTTAGTCCCTTTTCAATATACTGCCAACCGCGCAACCGAAAAACACTTTATCGAAACTGAGTGGGAAAAAATTGACACGGTGCTATATCAACACACTTGTGACGAAATCCTGAGCAAAGTTAATGTGCCCTACCAGCTACTAGTGCATGGTGTCCATGATTCCGTCGCTTTAAACATCTATTGTGAGGAAATTTGCCATGCCATAAAACCGCAGAAAAGTTAGCCGTCCCCTGTCGTAAGGTCCGTTTTGGTTCTCAAAAACCAGGTCGGGACAAGTGTCCCCTGGTCAAACAAGCAAAAAAACGTGGAATCCGATAATCCCAGATCTGGAGTGATCTTCCAACTATTTCGGAGCACAAAGACGGACTATCTAAATCTAACAGAAAAACTGAAAAGCGAAGAAGCTGATAAGTTTTCAGATCAAGCCTCAAAAAACTCAAAAGTTATGTGGTAGTTCTTGAAGGGATCCCAGACCAGTGGAAAAACGTGCTCATCTGACATTCCGGAAGAGGAGTGGTTAAGGCATTACTCTACAGTGTTTGGTTCCAAAGACCCCAAGTTTGAACGGGATTGTGATAAATGCTTAAACGAAAAACTCAGAACCTTATTAAAAGTGCGAAATACCTTTGTGATATCTAAGTTGGCTATAGCTAAAACAGTTCGTAAATTAAAACGTGGGAAGGCACCTGATCTCGATGGTATTTGTCCGGATAATCTAAGGCATGGCAGTGACCTCTTGTTTGAAAATATCTTCTGTTCCAGATGTGTGTCGATTGCGGTATGGTCCCCAGCTCATTTAGTGCTGGTCTTCATTCAAATATCCCCCAACAAGGGAAAGATCGAAATCAGTGCACAGGATATGGATCAATTACCGTTTCAAGTGTTCTCAGTAGAGTCCTCGATCTACTTCTCCTTCCAGAAATTTCGGGGACGTGTAGATTGGATTATCGTCAGTTCGGAGTCCACCGAAACCTGAGTTGCACGTTTGTACATAGGCTTTTAAAGAAAGCTATTAGCGAAACCCCCAGAATAGGAATCCTCCCTCTTCATGTGTAGCTTAGACTTCTCAGCTGCATTCGATTCAGTTATGCAGTCTCAGGTGTTTCTGAAATTACTCGAGTATGGTGTGAATGCTCATGTCGTGGCACTTTTATCTTTCTGGTATTCAGTAAGTTTCGTGAAAATTAGACTGACAGGGATCACCTGAGCAGACCGATTAGACTTGTTCGAGGTCTTCGACAAGGATCTGTATTAAGCCCCGTCCTGTATAATAACTTGACATCCGGAATAACAAAAAACGTTGGTGGAGGATTCAGCATCAATCTATGCGACCTCAGCCTGCTTTCGTATTCTGACGACCTTCTGATGTTAAGCTGCAACGTTAAGTCTCTACAAGAAAATATTGATCTCCTCAAAAATGGTTATAAAAGTATTGGTCTAAGGGTCAACGCATTAAAGACGGAGTTTGTGGAATTTTGTCCCTCGACAAGCAAGCAGCAAAGCATTGGTCTTACATATGTGATGGTTGAACAAACGAAAATTTTCCCTAGAAACACCATAAAGTACCTGGGAATAAAATACGGTCATGATGTCAGAAGTTCTCGTCTACTAATAATCGTGACAATTACCAAGAGTATTCGTTCAAGTTATGGGAAGCTTGTCTCTCTGAAATTTAGCTTAAACATGAAGATTGTTGCATAGCTTTAGCCAGTGGTTGCTCTCCCTCACCTGCTTTATGTATTTCCGCTATGGGATTGGTTCACACAAACTGACAAACTAAAACTCCGGTCTGTATACTGCAAATACCTCAAGTTTTTGTTCGATATTCACTCCACGAGAGAGACACATTCGTTCTAAGATCTCAAAACAGGGTAGACCCATGTGTCGTTGTGCCGTCTACGGAAACAAGGGCAGAAAAAAAGGCTTTTAAAACAATGATCGAGTTTTTGCCTCTACATCTGATATACGAGTGTGAATGAAGCAGTTACTACTTGATTTTTTTTCTTTGATGCTGAGTGGTCTTGTTTTTCCTTTTCTTGTTTTATATTACTCCGTTTTTCTCTTTTTTTGTATGAGCGGGCAAAAATAAAATTATTATTATTATAATTTTGTGGTAAAAGATGTACTTTCATTTCATTGGTTTACGTCTGTCATACATTTTTTATGATGGCAGAAAGGGAACCTAATAACCCCTACGAAACCTGATTATTTCATCGGCTCTTCTGTGTAAAATTCTAAGCAATTAGAAGATTGAAATGTTAAATTTCCTCTGATTGGTTCTGCGGTGTGAAATTTTAAACCAGTGTGGAGAACTATTGAAAGTAAAATAAAAAAATAATAACGGGTAAGAGTGAATAACAGTAATTTAAGAGAGCAAATTTAAATAAATAACTTCTTTCTACAAAAACTAATGAAATGCCAAATGTTTCAACTTCACATCCGTAAGCCCTATCAACGAAAAAAAAATCTCTGTTTCGAATCCTGATGGGAAACTTCATATCTGGACTGTCGTTGAGAATTGGAGTTGCGTCTCACCCTCTCAAACAAAACCAGATCTGTAGATTGGTTAAATATGTTTTCTCCGATTTTATAATTTACACTATGCTGTTCTTTTTCAAAATGCTTCGTGTTTTTCTTGCTTACATAAATTAGATGTTATCAGATGTTGTACATGCCACAACTTATTGCATTTGCAAATATTTTCTGGGGATATTTGGAAGTAGTGCCAAGGATAGTTCAAGTAAGAAATGCTTCAATGAGATCTCGTTCGTTTTGTATCTAAATTGTATAGATTTATTTTTTTGGCAGTGTGCCGCTTCATGTAATTTTATTTGCAGTAAACATGCTAGATACTAGATCCGGGTTGCAGCGGTAGCTAGCAACCTAGTAAGTGACGATCACGTCCAATGTTAGGAAATATAAAAACCCATAACTCCTAAAAAAAAGAGTCATATCAAAACAAAAAGTACACCATTAGAACCGCTTTTTACGAAACCCCTATATAGGAAACTTTCTGTTCCTTGCCTTGTCCTAAATAAAGATTCTATAATAGAATATTCTTTGTCTGTTTAAATCGCTTATCTGAGCTAAAGAAACGATGGGGCCTCTGGTTTGTTCTGTTCAGGGCTGGGTTATCTCCAGGGACCATCAGAAATAGTTTTTTCTTTTATTCATACTTGCCTTTTTTGCATATGCTGTAGTATAATTCCTTTATGATAGGTTGCATTCTTAGTTATATATCAGAATCTTATGGTTCTAACTTTCAAGTCCTTAGAACGAGACCTATAATATATAATTATATTATATTATATATATTTATATTATAATTATAAGTCCCCACTCCCCTTAAAATTCAGAGGCAGAATCATTGTATTGATACAAGCTGTCGTAGTCAAGAATAAATTCCAACTAAATGGTGCTTATAATACACAGTTCATATAATTATCCAGTATGATCATTCTCTATCTCACCCATTATAAAAACCCGGACCGGGGTGCGAGTGCTCCAGAGAACGTAGAAACATAAGCGGCGTCAGATCTTTTCACGGGTAGACAAGTCAGACGCGAAACAATCGGAAACAAGTGGAAACCCGCTATTAATAACTGCACGAAGAAGTGGGAGGAGCTTTTTGTTCGCACCGAGAACGAAGACCAGAAATGATCTGCGATAAGCTTACTGGATAATTATATGAACTGTGTTATAATACAACAAATGATCTCCTTGGCTATACGGGGCCCAGTAAGGTTGGTAAGTCGTTGCAGTAAGGTTGGACGACAAGCTTGCTACTTGTCCCTGTAAAAAAGAACTAGTAATTGAAACCCCATCCCCCTAATGACAATTAACAATAAGATAAGCTAATGTTTATTTAAGGTCATGTACACAAAAAAGCTATAAAAAAAAAAATGTCATACTCAAAAAGGTGAAAAAAAAGGGTTATGTATACAGAAGAGCAAAAATTATGTAAAAGTACATCAGCAAATACTCTTCCAAATTTCTATTACATTGAAAATACTTCTGTATTCCAGTTAAGTGCTGTAATACGTATTAATTATTACAAGTCCCCCACAATCGAGTATACGAGTGGAGCATATGGGGAATATACGAGTCACTCAAACGTCCTTGTTAGTTCTTACAAGTCTCATTATAATTCTTGAAGTCGCTATGAGACTTATAAGAGTCTTATAAGTTTTACATAAGTTTCATATCCCCCCAAAATCATTCCAAGTTTGTTGTCAGTGTTTGCAGTAAAGTGTAACATGGTACTTAAAAAAAAGTCATTTATTAATGTTGATGAAAGAATAAGATGACATTAATCTGAAGGTGGTCGTGATGTCGTCTAGGATATATTCTATGTAATTAAATACGTAACATCCATAAATTACACAAGAGATTTATATATATATATATATATATATATATATATATATATATATATATATATATATATATATATATATATATATATATATATATATATATATATATATATATATATATATATATATATATATATATATATATATATATATATATATATATATATATATATATGTGTCATATGTCTATATGTGTGTGTGTCTTTTACGTAGTGCTAAACTGTTCAACCGATCGCCAAGAAACTTTAAGAAATTGTTGAGAACTCATCTGAGGGTTTAGGCCCCGTGAATGAATCCCCCCCCCCCTCTCCGAAGCCCTCAAAAGTTTTCGTGCTCACTGAAATTAGTGACCCCCTGAAGACAGGTTCACATTATTCACATTTTCTGGGTATTAATTTCCCAACTACGCCCGACAGGTAAGTTAATAATCCTAACCTAATTTACCAAATGTTTTTGGAATACATCTTATTTTCAAAATAAGAATGTTCGTTTACATGTGGGAAAACTTTCCCGCGGGAATTGTCAAGGGGAATATTTTCAGTCATTTAATTAAAAATACGATCGCTATTAATACATGGGGAGAGGGGGAGTTCTCCAAGGGGAATTTTCCTTAAAATTTCCTTTCTTTTGAGATCGCAACAACGCGCTACGCATAAGCTAGTTTATAATAAGTTACAAATTACTTGGATACTTCTGTAGCCATTCGGAACAAAGGGAAGACTACATATAACTCATTAATTTGCTAATTTTTATGTCTATGGCCTATTCTTGTTTTTATATTTAGATATTTTTTCTTCTTTAATGATTTCTGTGTATTTTACTTTCTTTCTCTGTCACACGTTGGTACTGGTAGATCCAGAATTTGGAAGGGCGGGGAATGAAGGGCTAGAATTTCGATTATTCTTAGAATTCTCGACAGATGTGTAGACTTATGATTTTGAAAACGTTCGCTTGACAGATTCGGTTGGCTGTTATTTAATGATCCTGGGAGTTTTTACCTGGATCCAACAGATTTTTAATCGGACCCTAAAATTTTAGGGGGACCCTCTCCGCGTAATAAAGGTCTCCAATCGACTCTTTTGTGCTTTGACGTATTCCTCAGGAAAAGTATCGATAATAAAACACATAGATTGTTTTGCTGTTAAGTATTTTACGCTTTGAAAAGATTGATTTTGAGAACCTTTATACCAGGCACGTACGCAGGAATTTGTTTCGGGGCGGGCCCAATTTGTTTCGGGGGGGGGCAAATCCTTCAAACCCATTATTTTGTGAGAAAAATCAGAAAATTATGAGAAAATGAAAAAATCGTGAGATTTCGGGGGGGCCCGGGCCCGGAGGCCCATCCTGCGTACGGCTCTGCTTTATACCCTTTACAAGAGCTCTTGTATGCGGGCAAATAATTCAATGATGAAACATGTGTGAGAACTGCATTCGCTCCTGGAGATATATGGCTATATTTTTGGGTGTTCGATCGTTAAATTTTATATGGCTATGTAAAATATAGCCACATAAAAGCTATATAATTTTTGGGCGTTATATATTTTGGGCGTTTTGGGCTATGTTTTGGGTTTGTACAGGGACCCAGGGGTCGGTAAAGGTTTAACTTGATGCTTCAAACTTTGTTATTTTCAAAAAAAAGGAGAAAAACTTGTGGATGGACTAATATTTTTTAGTGTATTAAGGGTTCTAAATCTACCCCTGTGCCCAAGAAAATTATTTTTTGTCTATCTATCTAATAGGCTAGATATACAATTGTTTTTGGTACATGTAGATATTTTTATGCACAATTTAACAACTTTCACACAGTTTTTGCCGGATTTTTTTTTTGGGGGGGGGGGGGTCAGCGAGGATTAAATAATTTCGGTTTCAATGGGGTCTCAACGAGGATGGAGCAACTATTACCGTTTGTTCCGCGTATCTGTTTGGAGTTTTATAACGTTAGATAATTAGTTATTTATTTCATCAATAAGTTTACAACAAAAGACACTTCAACATAGTCTCCTCCGTAAGGCTCTATGGCCAGTTAAAACAGGGGAGAAACAAAAATGGGGCTAAAACATCGAAAAAACAATTTCAACATAATATATTCACATCTTGAAGAGGCTCGACGCGCTCTCAAACACGCAAAATGAAAAGACCCAATGGGATGGTGAATGAACGAATGGAAAATATTTCTGTTTTTCCAGTACAGTAGAAAAAATGGAGAATATTTTTTTTTCTGTACTGAAATGTATGTGGAGAATACTGAAAATGGAGAAAGCTGATTCATTTGGCATTTTGGCCATTAATTGCCAAATGGAAATATGGCTTCAAGCAAAAATTCACACAACTGGGAAAAAAAAATACTTCTCGTAAATAACTGATTTTCTTAAGTATCATCTACACATTACATTTTGAGTCTTTTATAAAGACGACCTTTATCAATAAATAAAAGTAATACCTGAATGGGGAGACGCCGCCGCTGCAGCACCCCTTTGGGACGCGTGAAGAGGCTTCGTTAACGCCCTGTGCATCACCAATGGCTCCGCAGGAACTATGGTCTGATGTTTTTTGTCTGGTAAAAACTTATTACGCACAAATCAGACCGAGAAATGGGAATTTGTTGGAGATTCCAGCAGTTTTTAGCCACAATTTCATTATTTTTGGCTGTTTGTATTATTTTGTTGCAGTTTCAAGCAGGTTTAGTTTTTTTGTGCGTGTTTTTTTAGGAATCTGGAATTCTGGTACAACGATGACATATACTTTAGGCCATTAAAAATTACATGACTGCGTTTCCAATGTTAATATCACAAATTTTCAAATCCTACACCGCGTGATCATTCAAATTATATACATATTTTGAATGTCAAAATGAAGAGATCGATACCAGCGCTACGCAGACTTTTGGTCAGCATGCTAAAAATTTTTTTTTTTTTTTTTTTTTTTTTTTGTTCTTTTTTTTTTTTAAGAAAAAAGAATACTTCTATGTCTACTCCTTACCTTTTTTAAGGCTTTGAAAATTACATAGAAGACTATTTTATTAGACTTTTGGTCTTGAAAAGAATTCCTATTGTCTGAGCAGGACATTCAGCCATATAAAGATTTTGTTTTTCAATTTTAGAAAATGTTTTTTCAAATTATTTAAAACCACTTTAATTCAAGATTTAGTAAAGATATTAGAGCCGAAAATTTTCTTTGAGCTTTGTGTTAGCAGTTGATCTCGAGGGAGTGCTCACTTTCGGAAATCGCGTAAACCAACTGGTGCGTGCTAAGCGTGGAACTGTACCAAACGAGGTGGAAACTGCGGAGCGTCACGGAACTGTCTGCCACATGTTGCATGCCACATGTGGTGCCACATGTTGCGTGCTGAGATGACACCAGGTGGTGGCAAGTGGTTTACATCTCCGTAGATCTATTGCTGAAATGTTGCTTTTATTACACGAAGTTACTCCAAGTTCATCGAAATCCAATGCCCTTTTTTGGAATGGGGGGTGGGGCGGGGAAGCGTCAAAAGGGTGCCTCTCTGAACTTCGGGAAAAAGGATGAGTTTTCTAATTATGGCTTGAGTCTGCTTTTCAAATATGTCTGCTTCCATGGTTGACCTTAGTAATGAAATTAAAATATTATGGGATAGCAAAAAAGATTGTAAAATATATTAAATTAGGAATGACCCATAGAGGGAGATTTTGTAAGGGGGGGGGGGTGCATTGAAGTATTTTATTTTTCCCTTCTGTAGCCATGGCCCACGTGGATTTAAATCATTCAGTATCTATATATTATGTGTAAAATTTTGTGAGTTATTTTTATGGTATTATGTGCTTTATTACATTTCTTGGTACTGGTGGATTATATGGTCACTTTTGTATATTGTACGAGGAAACCAGTCACGAAAAACCCGCCAGACGGGTTAATTTTAAGAGAACGCTATAGAGAAATGCAATGCAAAGCATGGTTTTCATTGCGTTTATGATATTTAAACTGTTGTTTTTGGGGGTTTAGGGGGACAAAAGGTACCTAGGTTAGGTTACGTATTTAATATATGCCATGCTTTACACACACACCCCCCCCCCCTAATTTGCAAATAATAAGCCCAAATTTGTTTATAAACTATTATATATTCATCCTATTTTATTTTATTTCATTAGCATTAACCAAAGTTGACTTTTTAGAAGTGACCATATAATGCATCAGTACCCGTTTCTTTTCAGTTTGCAATTGTTATGTTTTATCAGCGTTATTGTTATTTACCATGTTTTTTATGTGTGTTATTGTCATATGGTATTTTTTTGCTTCACTTTTTCCTATGGCCTAAAGTGGCTTTTTTTTGCAATAAATATCTATATCTATAACATATTGAATAAAACAAAAGCATAGATTTGTATTAACCTATCAATTTAGATGAAAAGGGGGAGAGAAAAGATTGATAAAGAGAAAGTAGATCTGCGCTTTCAGCAAAGAATTTAATAAATAAGACAGAGTTGTAAATTTTCCTGGTTTGACAATATCCCACGTGATTACTTTCCGAGAAAGATCCTTCACTTTCGATTTTGACGAAATATTCTAATAAAGGTAAAAGGAAAGGAAGTATCGAAGGAATTGATCTAGGACTTTTTCCTCGTGGTATATTGGTGGATAACAAGGGCTTATAATATGGCCTGTTTATTCAAGTTCATTTTATAACTTTTATGCCTTAGGACTGTAGAATGAATACAGGACATTATAAAGACCATTGAGACAAAGTAACTTATCATGGACTCCTTGTCTTCTGATGAATCAGTTAAATAAAATATGATTATTTGAATTGGTTAATATGGAATATTTCAGAACCATATATACCATAAAAATTTTGAAAAATCGGGAATTCAATTTTTAACGTAAAAAAGACAAAATCCCTATACAGTTATGGTAGTAGCTGGTGCCAAATTAAATGGAAAATAAATAGGAGAAACTTGGATTCAAAATTGGCGAAAATTAAGCTAAAAATATATAACACTAAACAGTTTAAGGATTTGTAGGTTTCCTCTGAAGGTTTAGATGTCTTTAGGAATCAATAAAAAGCTAATGATTGAATCTTTATGAGCAAAAGTGTTGTCAAATTTAAATAACCAAATTTGCTTATTGATTTTTACGGTTTAACGTGGCAACGCTGAAGAAATTACTACGCTGGAGACTTGGTAACTTGAAAAAATCAAAAAAAAATCGTTGAAAATAATAATTTTGAAAAGACTTAACATGCGTCCAGGAGACAAAGAATATTCTATTTTGATGTCCTTAGTACTTTATATACTACTATCACAGGTTATAAATTAGGTTCCACGAGATATATCATTTTAAAATTATTGCAATCCTCAAAAGCCATCCGATCAGATGATTTGCCTTCCTAAAGGCTGACGATATCCAATGACATTGCGCAGGTGAATCATTATACAACCCAAGTGCTGTTGGAGCGTTATCCAATCCATTGACATTACACAGGGGGGGGGGGCGGATTTTGTTAGATAGCCAATGTAATTGTTGATTACTTCGGTCCATGTATTTTCTGGGAGTCAGCTATCTGTGTAGAGTATCAGAAATTGTACTCCTATCATGACAAGACTTGTATAAATAATTATTGCCCATATAGGTTCTTTAAAGCTCATTTCGTGTCCAAGGTAAATAAGGAAAGACAATTTTTGTTTCAAATGATGGCTGTTTTTGAATGCTAAAGCTGATTCCGCAGAAAGCATGACCCTTTTATCTTCAGAAAACTTGAAACTTAAAGTTTCAATATGACTCCAGTGCAATTCGATATTCTAGGTCAAGAGTTCTTTAACCAGGAAAGGTAAATTTCTAAAATTTGTGCCGTAAATGGGCTGTCATTTCCAGAACCCAATGGAGTGCTTGAAATGACTTATAGAATTGATTAAGAAATTATTCTGTACAGTTACCTAATCGGGCAGGTATATAAAGTTTCTCAAGCTAAAAACGGATGGATTCATTCAACACGGCCTTATTCTGTGCCAGCTTTTGGACTAAGATTTCTTTGTTTATTAACGCTCACTTTGCGTTTTTTAGACTGACTTTTAAGCTAAAGAGGTTTTCTCAGTAAATTGGAATATGTTCAATACGAAATCAGCGGAGTTACTAACCGCCTCACTTAATATGCTAAATGAAGGCTTGGCTAAACAAATTGTCATTGTTGAGCGTCCATGTTTTAGAGATTTAAAATATCTTATTAAGGATACACTGCCTTCTCTGTGAAGAAGCCAACTTGTCACCGCACGTGCACGCTCGTCAAACGGTGGAAGAAAATGCAACATCTTTCTACCCCTTAAAAAGAGATTTTAAAAGGGGACGAAAAGGGGGAGCATTTAAAAGGACCGAATTTGTAAGAAACCTCTGCTATGTATCTCAAATATTGCTGTCTTGTTTTGTGCATTTATGAATTTGCCTTTTTTCTAGTTCTTCATCTTTGAAGAAACAACAGCAGAAGAACTGGTTAAACAGTCAGGATTTTGGTCAACTTAGTGTCGCCATTGTTGGCGATTCCACTCTTGCTCAGGAAGTTGTACGAGAAGTCAAAGTAAGCTCCTTTATTTTGAAGTACCATAAGTTATTTCGTTTCTTTTTTTTATTGAAAATTGCCCTTTTTTGAATTTTGATTGGTGAAAACTGTTGAAATAAAAAACTAAATTGTCCGTCTCAGTAAGCTCCTTTTTTATGTTAATAAATTTCATGCTTATATTTGGTAAATCAATTTTGCTGAAAGTTCAAGACAACCAGTCTATCGAAAATTATCTAAAAGCTGTAAATAAAATCCAACCCTCTCAAAAATTGTTACTCAACACTTTACTACCCTTACAGTAAGCTGGTATAAATAAAGGTTTTATTCCATTTTGAGTAATCCTTTAATCCCATCGATCAATATAATAAATTAAAGTTGTTTACGGCGAAACCTCTATGACCTGAATAAATAACAAAGAATTAAAAACTGAATCCCAAAGACATTCAGTTCATTCTAAAACACCCTTTGCTACAACTATTTGATTGAATTATTTATATTTGTTGTTATTAATTTAATCGTCTGTTTAAATGTCCGTAAGATTTCAATTCTGTTATTTTTGTTTCAGGGACTCTGTGATGATGACGAGTATGAACTCAATGGCCAAGTGCATACTTTTCAGTTTAAAATTTTGGATGGCGATGCTAAACATGGTCAAACTGTTTTTAGATTCTCTGGCTTCGTTAGTAATGGTAATTGTTTACTATTTTCTGCAGGGCGCGTTTGAGTCTTTCAGAATTTTTTATTTTGAAATTTTAGCAATTTATTGACTCTTGATTTTAGTGTATATAATCGAAAATATAGTACTACTAACAACTCACCGCAGCACCAAGCCGCCTAAGGCCAGCACAGCTACGCGCGCCTCTTCTCCATCTTCATCTATTCCAAGCTTCTCTCTTTACACCTTCCAGGAAGTTCCCATTTCCCTTAAATCTTTCTTTATGACATCCTCTCACCCCAAACGTGGACGACCTGCTTTCTGTTTAGCCCTAGACGGTTGGCCGAAAACGACAATCTTCGGCAATCTATCATCCTTCATCCGCAAAAATTGAAAGTATGGCTTAAAGAAAAATAAGGGCAATATCGAAATATGACAGTAATTGTTTTTTTGCAATCTAAAGATGAATTATTTTTAGTCCAGTCTGAAGTGCACTTAAGAAAAACCTGCAATTAATACTAATTGAAAATAAATTGTTCATTTAGATAGTTGAATTCCTTTGCTTACTAAAGTTTTGATTGCATAGACATGTGCAAAATCTGCAGATAAATCAAAGACAATGCCAAAAAATACAAAAAATTGCAAATAGAGAGAGAGAGTAAAAATAATTGAAATATAGACTTACGCCCGAGCCACATCATAGTCACACCTGTCGAGTTGAAACTAAGTAGTATGAAGAAACTACGTTCTGACCCACTTCGATTTCAAACAACCACTTACCAGAGCAATATTATTATTAATATACGATATCGATATACACGAATATATTGGTGAAGTAACTAATGTAAAATATAATTTTGGAAGTTACCCCTGTTGGAGAAAGAACATTTGACAAAAACACAAAGATGGATACACTGTAATATCTAATTAATAGTGGTGACATTATTTACATTTACTACTTTTTTTCCTTAGATTGCCTTCGCTGTCTTAAAAATAAGAAGAAAAAAAGACAAATGGCCTATCAATTAGAATTGAAAAAAAAAAGTATATAAACTTCAGATCCAAAAAATATAAACGTAGGTATCCTCCTCATGTTGCCCAAGAATAATTGCCTATCTATGGTAGTGACATTTTGTCTCTACGGATAATTAAATATCTGTGGCCAGCTATATCGCATGTATTAGTTAACCTAATAAATCTTTGTTTTAAACAGGGAGTATTTCCATCTTGTTTCAAGTTGGCACGAATTACACCGGTTCATAAGGGGGTGATCACAGTGAGGTAAGTAACTATCGCCCGATTTCCGTTTTACCGGTCATGTCAAGACTTGTGGAAAAGTGCTTTTCCCGGAGGTTGTACCATTATTTAGAGTGCCATTCAATACTAACATCCACCCAGTTTGGATTCAGAAATGGACGCACGACCGAACAAGCTGTGGCTTATCTCTGTGGTGTTGTGAATACTGCCCTGGACCTTGGTTTTAAAGTGTCTACCATCTTTTTGGACATTATAAAAGCTTTCGACACTGTAGACCATGGTCTATTGCTTGAAAAATGTGAATTTTATGGGATTAGAGGGCCTGCTCTTGATTTCCTACGTAGTTTTTTGTCTAATAGGCAGCAGTATGTGCGAATAAATGGATCTACTTCTTCCGTTGTAGATATGAAATGTGGTGTGCCACAAGGGTCCGTTCTTGGCCCCTTGCTATTTTTGATATTTGTAAATGATCTTGTACTGTCCCTGAAGGATGCGAAAACTAAAATGAGCGACATGTTTCACAGTGACAGTGACGTTACAGTACCTCTATTTGCCGATGATACTTCATTGATTTGCATTGCAAAAACAGAACGCCTTTTAGTTGAATTAATGACACAGTGTTTAGATCAAGTGTCTAGCTGGCTAAGAGTTAATAAAATAAAAGTAAACCCATCTAAGAGCAGTTTTGTAATATTTTCGCGTACATCTAATTACTACCCATGGATCCAAGAAGTGAGTTACCTGGAAGGTAAAGTTAAGCGTGATCAGTGTGTTAGATATTTGGGTATTATGCTAGATGAAACACTATCTTTTAGGAAACATGTTGAAAAGGTGTCAGGAATCCTGTGCCGTAATCTGGGAATACTGCGTAAATTGAAACATGTATTACCCCCTTCTGTTCTTCGCACTTTGTATTTTTCTATTATACATCCACATATATTGTATTGCTCATCTATTTGGCTGAGTACGTTTCCATCAATTACTAATCGAGTTCGAGTGATCCAAAATAACGGAATCCGTGTGTTGACTGGTAAATCAAATCTTGTATCCGTTAGAGCTACCTATATTGATGTAAAAGTATTACCTGCTGCAGGCCTTAGAGATTTTTATAGCCTTCAATTTATGTTCAAATATAATAATGAATTATTACCGTCTTGCTTTTCAGGAATGCTAAAAGCTAGATCTTCGATTCATGATCATGAAACTCGCCAAAGGGAAAATTTACATGCCCCGCTCGTGGTGTCTGCCAGGTCGACATTCTCGCCTATTTATAGGGGATTAAAGTTGTGGAATGGGGTTAATAAAGAGTTAAGAGAAATAGGGGATCTGAAGGAATTTAAAAATAAAATAAAAGGAATGTTATATGAGAAATATGATTTTTAAATTTTTTTTTTTTTATTTGATATTGCTTAGTTTATATTATAATGTTTTATTTTTTATTTTTTTTTTTTTATGTACCTGGAGGACAAGTATAGTGATTTTGTGATTGGTGGTAGGAACCGCGTGCGAAGGGGAATGATTTTTCTTTTATTTTATTTTTTTTAGGCCTAGGTTGTATATTTCTGTTGTGAATATGAAATTTTGATATATGCCTACCCTTAGGACAACCTGACCCCAGGTTCTTGGGTCGGTAGTGAGTAAAATGTATTGTCCTTGTGTGTGTTAATAAATTACTATTACTATTATCATTGTTGTCTAGGTCAGAAGAAAAGTTCTTCTCTGCGCAAGTATGATCGCGTATCGTAATGGAAGATGTACGATGGGGCTATTATTATTCCCATTTGGGGATGTAACCATGTTATGGGACTTTAATCCAGGAAGTTATCCATGTTAGAGAAAGAACCTCTGTTACTAGTTATATATAAAGGGGGAACCATTCCAGGTTCCCCCTCCCTCTCCCGGCAGTGCCTCCAATTCATGAAAATATTAGAAGGAGGGGCAAAAGTTTGTTTTTGAAAATCGAGGGGAGGACATTTTTTTTAATTTGTTCTATGAGAATACTAAAAAAGAAGTGTTTTTCAAACGAAAATACCAAAAAAGGTATTTTTCAAAATTTGGGAGAGGGAGGATGGGATGCAAAAATCTTAGGCTTGGAGAACACATCACCCTTTCCCCAATTGACGCCACTACCTCCCGGTCTAGTTCAATTTACAAGATGGATATCCTGTGATATTTTGTGGATATCCTGTGATAGTGTTAATCCTTTTACTTTTTTTCAGGATGCTTCTGCATTTACTCCTCTATTGAATCCCTAAATAATGTCCGAGAAGTCCTAGAAAAGAATTTCCTCCCTAGTATAGATGGCGGAGAAAGTTTGAGTCTACAAGGTGTACCGATTGTCCTACTCCTAGTCGCCGATCCAACTTTACCTGATAATGAAGTTGAACACCTGAGAAGTGAGGGAATGAATCTTGCCGAAACGTAAGTATTATCTGGTAAATTAAAATTGGGTTTAGGTAAATTTGACCGGGTATTTGGTAAATTGAAAAACGAGTGAGTGTTTATTCTTATTGGGGTTTTGATTCTTATCGTGTGTTTATAATTGGGCAAATTTAGATTCTTAGAAAACTTAAGCTCGAGTTCAAAGGTCGTTTATACAACAACAACAGCAAAATTCAAGAAACAAAGAAAATAATTTACAATCATGTTCCCTCCCGTACGGGAATGCATGGATATAGAGAGAGGGGGAGGGAGAGAGAGAGAGAGAGAGAGAGAGAGAGAGAGAGAGAGAGAGAGAGAGAGAGAGAGAGAGAGAGAGAGAGAGAAGAAAATAAAATAAAAAGCCCCACTAAAAAAAAGAACTATGTGAACTGTTGTCCATCACCTGTTACCCGCCGTAAACTAAACCGTAAACCAGAATCAGGTGCTATGCGAAAAAAAAAAAAACATCACCAACAAACAGTTCTTAAGTGGCTCAGAGACATTCATCCTAGGGAGTATGGTAAAGAAAAGAAGAATAAAAAAAGGAAAAAAGGGGAAAGGAAAAAGAAAACAAAAAAAAGATCACTGGAAGTCAGAAAACTTTTTACAATTTCTTGAAGGTACCAGACGAGTGTATTTCGGGCATAATGACAGACAGTCAGGTGACTGAAGTCCAGTGTTGCTGACAGGGTAAAGGGGATGGATAGAAATGTTGCTTAAATTATGAAAATGATTCTGTGACAGCAGCAATAATTGTTTTTGGAGCGTTGAATTAATTTTATTTATTGTGTTTATTTTCATTTTTTTATTATCAAATTTTGTGTTATTTTCGTGCAATTCCAACGAATGAAAACACATTTCTAAAATGTGTCACTTTTTGTCCTTTCATGATGTTGTGTCCTGGCACATAGGGTTGTGTCCTTTTGACATAGAATGTGTCCAGAGCCGGAGTTAGGTTTTTCTCAAGCGGGGTGGGGGGGGGGGGGTGGATGTAGACTTTGCCGCCTCCTGCCGCACCATCCATACTATAAATATTACAATTTTTGCCCGAAAATATTACAATTTAAGCTTGTTTTGCCGCCCCCGGGCGTGCCGTTTTTTCTCGGGGGGGGGGGGGCAAATGTTCGTTCTTTCCGTTTTTTTAAGCCAAGACGGAAAGAAATTTAACCATGAAATTACTTGAATGTACTAACAAATAATAAAAGTCGTTGCAATTCATTAGGAGTCGACTTCGCTTTTTGTGACGCACCTCAGAAGCACCTAAGAATAAAACACATTTCTTACCGTTATCTTTAAGGGGTGTATTATTTCCTACCATCCAAGATTTATAAAAGGTTAAAATAATTGAATTTGATTTTTGTAAATCCGTGCATGTGAAATATAAGCGTAGCATAGGGTTTTGAAATTGAATTGTAGGCTTTTATTATATTTTTACCAGTAAAAAAAAAGAAAGAAAGAGAAAAAAGAAACAAGATTTCACATTAAAGGGCTCTTTAAGGGTACAAAATTGAGTTTGCGATTTTAGCGATTAGTATATTTGAAAAGAGTATGAAAAGGTGCATCGTTCGGTGTAGTCATTTTTACTATGAGAATTAAGTAAAAAAAACAAAATTATCTCAACTACTTACTCTAATTCCCAGTGTAGAGCAGAAAATGCATAATGTTTCTGGACTTAGGCGAATCTGGGGAAAGCCTTTCCTGTTTTCAGGTATGCGGATCATATACACTGTAAGCTTACAAGTAAATTTGAAAAATGCCAGCATTTTACTAATAGTCCCGCTAAAACCAATCTCGTATCAGTTCAAAATTGCCGAAAGGGTCGTCGTTCCAAAATTTTATTTGTATTCGTTGCTCACAGAACAACTTCTTCTGCCCCCTGTTTACATTCTGAGGACTGTTCTAATTAGTGATTAATATAGGTGGCACGTAGAAGATTGTATTTTGTGCGCAGAAGTGTACCCGGAAAGGGGGTTAAGGTTGCTAAAGCTCTGTCCCCCATCCCTTATGACTTGTGTTGCAGAAATTGCCTTGCTATTCCATTAGAACTTGTTACAATGTCGAAGCTCTAAAAAATTGTTTAAAGGCATTGAGATGTGCGGCACTATCTAGAAAGATTGGTAAATGCAGGTACCACACTTCAATATTCGAAGTGTGTTATATTCAATTTTTACTTGGTGTCAGGTGATTTTTGTGTAGTTGGGGCACCTTTTCAATAATTTTTTTTTTTTTTTGAATTGCGGAGTAAGAATAACCCTGACATACCATTCCTCCTCTATCAACCATAACATCCCGTTACTCCTTTATCCTGCATTTTCGTAAGTTAGGGGCTCATTTAACGACATTGTTTTAGTTCATTCAAGAACTTATTAAAATTTTAAGTTTCAGGTCTGTTCCTTAGCCCGAACCTAATTCCGAACCATTCGGAACCTAAACCGGATTAAGGAGTAAACAAAAGTAGGAAAAGAGTTAAGGAGTGAAGGAGGATTTACTTTTATTTACCAGATTGTTACACAGGCCAAAAATAGAAGCTCAATAATGCAAATGAACTCAAAACATGTAACATAAAACTTGCCTCTTTCGCGGGCCAGGGGGACGCAAGCTGGGGGGAAGGGTTGAACTGAATGCGCCAACTTTGACCATTTTAACAACTCACTAGCTTTTAATGTCATGCTGTGGCGTTGTGATTTTATATACGCAAAGCCGAGGTATCTTTAGATTGAAAGCCTAGAAAAATCAATACCTTTCACATGGGCGGATCTTTGCATGGAGGAATGTTTCGTGGGTGAAGGAATTTTCCATGAAGGGGAGCTGGATTTCCCGGCATTTTTTAAAAACTAACACAAATTAAATGAAAAAAAAACAAGTTTTTTCAGCTGAAAGTAAGGAGCTACTTCAAAACTTAAAATGTACCGAAATCATTACGTATATGAGGGAGGTTGCCCCCCCTCCCCCTCAATACCACGTTCTGTATGCTAAAGATTATAGAAATTTTAAAAAATCTCATTTTAAAAGTTCAAGCAACAAAAAGTGAAGCTTTTACGTAAAGAGCGAGTTATTGAGGAGGGAGAGACCCCCCTCATATACGTAACAATTTCTGTTCTTTTTAAGTTTTAAAAAGTAAAGACAATTTATATACAGGAGAAAAAGGACATTTATTTGAGTTGTGTTTTCAGGCACCGGGTTTGAAGCGTGTTTTGAGCGAGTTCGACAAAAATCGTTTTCGGGTTCTCTGTTTTCACCCCAGCAAAACTTTAAAGCTCTTTCGTCTTACGGGTTCTGAGAGTGTTGGACGCGGGTTCTTCAAAACTATAATGTGCTAGAATAGCATGGTTGAACACGGGTTCTGAGAAGACATCCACCGTGCTGAACACGGCACTCAAAACGATAATCTGTACAACCCGTGTTGGATGTGGGTGGCCTGAAAACGAGGCTCGGGTACAAAAAGGATGGCCTACTATTCTATCCAACAAAATCCAAAACCGCGCAAAATAATTGCGTATCCCCTTATTACAAAACTGTGGTTGTGTCTAAGACCCCCTGCTTTACTGACCAAACTTCTGATATTTGCCTGAGCATTTGTATCTTTGTTTCTTTTCAGTTTACAATGTACATTTTTTGATTTGAGTGATGAGCCTAACTCAGATGGCACACCTAGTCTCCGAAGTTCCGAGTTTTCACATGCCCTACGAACCTTAATCACTGCCATTCAACAGAAATCCGGCTTAGTAAGCATCTATCAAAGCCTATCCGAAGTTTCGGATCCGGATATTAGGTTTGTTTATTTATTAGTTTTTTCTTTTAGTAGTTTTCATGGTTTTTTTTTTAGATTTTAAGATATAAAATATAGAAAGGGTTGAGGAATAGAATTAGACAACGATTTCGGAGTGGTGTCAATTCATGAAAATATAAGGCAGAGAACAGTCTTACGTTATTGAAAATAAGAAAAATTTATTTTTTGTTAAGATATGGGGTGTGCATTATATATATATATATATATATATACATATATATATATATATATATATATATATATATATATATATATATATATATATATATATATATATATATATATATATATATATATATATATATATATATATATATATATATATATATATATATATATATATATATATATATATATATATATATATATATATATATATATATATATATATATATATATATATATATATATATATATTTGGTTTCGGATCCGCTTATAATGTTTGCTTATCTGTTGATTTAATTTTTTTGTAGTAAATTCTTATAGTACTTTTTTTCTAGTTTTTAAAGATTTATAAGAAAAAAAAATAAAAGAAAGGTTGAGGAATAGAGTAAGATAAGATAATTTTGTTTCACAAAAAAAAAAATACAGAACATTAAGTTAAGGATAAGGATTCAAATCAATTCAGGAAAATGTAAGGGGAGAGAATGACTTGTGCTATTAAAGATAAAAAAGGGATTTTTTCAAGATTTCGGAGAGGGTGCACTTTTATTTTCAAATTTTCAGTGGAAATACCAAGAAAAAGGTTTTTTAAAATCATAGAGTATCAAAATCCTTATACTGGAAGATGTCCCCTCCCCAATAGGCACCAATAACTTTGGAGTAAACAGTTTTTATAGGAGGGAGAGTAGAAATAAACACTAATAAAAATGTGTATAACCCCTCATTCCTGTTATTAGATTATATTGTACATTCGGAGAGGGTTGTCTGTATAGCACAGATGCTGTTTTTACCCTAATTTTTTTACTATTAAATCTAAGTGCGGTAATTAGATATAAATAATTTTTGAAGGTTTGTCCGGGTAAATATGAGGCATCGTGAAACTTTTTTGAATTTTACTGCGTCACATATTTGTTTTTTTTTCCTTTTTTTTTATTACAGCCGGTGATACTTTAAAAGTGTCCATGTGAGGGCCACCACGCGGCAGTGGCGGACCCAGGTGAGGGGCGAGGGGAACGCCCACCCACCCTAACGTAGTCTAAAGTAGTGTAATTTACTTGATTAACGCAAGTTTGCGTTAAGTAAACTTGCACCTAACGCAAGTTTATCAGATCAACCTATTTTGCTTCCCCCCCCCCTAAAAAAAATCCTGGATCCGTCCCTGCCACGCGGATTAATTTCTATGGTCCTCTTTCTCTCCAGGAGTGGACCTAGAGCAAATCTTGGTGAGGGCCCAATGTGACAAGGGCGCCAATAAGCAAAATCTAGGATTGGGAGAATGTGACAAGGGCGCCAATAAGCAAAATCTAGGATTGAGAGAATGTGACAAGGGCGCCAATAAGCAAAATCTAGGATTGGGAGAGTGTGACAAGGACGCTAATTAGCAAAATCTAGGATTGGGAGACTGTGACAAGGGTGCCAATAAGTGACAAATTTATTTTTAAAAAGTGGAAAACAGAAAAAACAAAGAACCAAGGAGGTTAACAGAAAAATCTTGTAGGGGGGCGTCCCCCCTGGATCCACCTTCGCTTGTTCAAGGACGTATGCAGGGTGCTCAGGGGGTCCCTCCCTTCCCTTCCGCACTGACTGTATCCGTGGCATGTTCTACAACTTTTATGGTTAATCCAAAGTGACCAAATACCAAACTTCATTTTTGACACGTAAAAGATCCATCTACTTTGAATAAACAATTAATCTGATCTCATTAATTATTTGCCGCCTCGTGCAAACATTTACTTTAATTATTTTGCTTCCTGATTATGGTGATTAAATGGAGGGAAGGAGGGTATTCAAACTATTTCCTTATTAGTTGTGAGTTCCTTTAAGAATCAAAATTAAGAAGCTTGTCTTTAATTATCCTGCTGCTTGAATTTTTGTCCTTTTGCGCTTGAACTTTTTTTTACCATTGTTCTTCTTCTAGTTCTTGTTCGTTTAAGTTGTAGTACAAAAAAATAAACAAATTCTCTTTCCGATAGGTTGCATGGCCCAAAAAACCGGAAAAAAGGATTTTTTTTCTTTTCGATTTGTCATTTTGCGTTTTAGTTTTAAGGTGTTTGGATTTTTTTATTTTTAAGAAGCAATTTTTTACATTTCAAGCTTTCACTTGTTTTTATTTTCCTTTGAAATCCTTTTGATAAATTACAAAGTTAACAATCTTAATTATTATTATTTAATTAATTAAATTTATTATTTCTTAAGTAATTAAGTAAGTCTTAATTAAGTCGCTTAATTAATTTCCATTATTTACATATTATTCTTTATAGGATTATAATGTGTTTACTCTGTGGCGACCCTTTTTCAATTGACAGTGTGATAGCGCCGTTATTGTCAAATCCATCTTGTGTGGTCACGGGTGATCGTACTGTGATTCTGGAAACATTTCTTGGTGATTGTAGAAGAAAAGTTGAAGTTACTATATCATCATACCATGCAGCGTCTGAGTATAGAGAAAGTTTGATCCATGGCTATATTTTAGTTTACTCTACGAAAAGAAGAGCGTCGTTAGCAGTCTTAAAGTAAGTTCAAAATATCAAATCAAAAATACCAATAATACCTCCAAAATACCAAATCAAAAACGCGTCAAAATAGTAAATAAAAATACCGCCAAAATACCAAATCAAAAATACCAATAATACCTCCAAAATACGAAATCCAAAATACGTCAAAATACAAATATCAAATCAAAAATACCATCTAAATATCAAATATTAAATAAAAAACATCAAATACCAATTCGAAATAAGAAATAAAAATACCGCCAAAATACCAAATCAAAAATGTCAATAATGCTTTCAAAATACAGAATAAAAAAATAATAGAAATACTATATGATTACTAATTCAAAAATACCATCAAAATATGAAATATCAAATCAAAAATACAAAGAGAGGTTACCGAAGAGATAGTTCCGTGGTAAAAAATGAGCTTTAATTTTATTGGTTTATGTCTGTGATATATTCTCGTAGGCCAATCATATTATTCCGAAAGTATTTTCTAGGGTAGTTAATATCAATGGTAAACCCATACCAAAGAGAACTCACTTTCTCATAATTACGTGGCAAAAAGTGGCTTTAGTTCCATTGTTTTACGTCTGTGACGTAATTTTGTTAGCCAATCAAATTATTCCTTAAACGCATGTCAGAAAACCAGGTAAACAAGCCTTTTTAAAACCTGGTTGATCCTCCTGTGCTTCTGTGGGTAATTTTGAGTCAATAAAGAAAAAGAAATGTTAAATCCCTCCTGATTGGTTTCCCGTGTTAAATTTTTAACCAGTAAAATTATCAAAGAAATTTCGAGTCACAGTATTTTTTTTATACAGACCCTCTGCTTCTATATGCATGCTATAAATTATATGCTACATGTGCTTTTAACATACATGCCATAATTCTTTTGTTTGTTTGTCGGTGTGTTGTATATCAAACAGTTCGTGGTAACGAACTGTAAGTAAGGAGCGACCCGGATCAATAGCAACAGAAACTCTAAAAAACGGAATCTTGATACCAATAGATACATCAGAAGAATAAGATTTTTGTGCCTATTTTAAAATTTTAAATTTCATCAAGTTTGGTTTTACCAACAAAAGGTTACCCGCCTGAGAATATTTACTTTATTTTCGAAAAAAGGGAAAAACACCCCTTAAAAGTCACAGGATCTCAATGAAAATCACACCATCAGATTCAGCATATTAGAGAGCCCTACTATAAAGGTTTTAAGCTCCAATCTTCAAAATTGTGGAATTTTATATTTTTTTCAATAATAAAAATCACGGATGCGTGTTTTTTTTTTTTTTTCAGGGGTGACCGTATCGATCCAGTATTCCTAGAATATCGTGAGAGGGCTCATTCGAACAGAAATTAAAAGTTCTAGTGACCTTTTTAAGTGACCGAAAAAATTGGAGGGCAACTTGGCCCCCTCCCACGCTCATTTTTTTCCCGAAGTCACCCAATCAAAATTTTGAGATAGCTATTTTGTTCAGAATAATCAAAAATGTAATTAATATGTCTTTGAGGATGGCTTAATCCCCCACTGTTCCCGGGGGAAGGGCTGCAAGTTTTAAACTTTGCCCATTGTTTACATATAGTATTTATTATTGGGAAGCATACAGGCGTTTTCAGGAGGAATTTTTTTTCTCGGGGGGGGGGCGGGGTCAGAGCAGGGGTTACGGCGAGGATATTTTCTTGGGGGAAGGGACATTTCTATCCCGGGGGCGCCAGATTTCCCAGCGTTATTTAAAAAATGATCAGAAATTAAATAAAAAAACTAGTTTTTTTTCAACTGAAAGTAAGAAGCGACATTAAAACTTAAAACAAACAGGAATTATTACGTATATGAGGGGGTGCGCCCCCTAGTCAATACCTCGCTCTTTACGCTAAAGTTTTTTTAATACTTTCAAAAGAGCTATCTATTCTAATTAACCGGCCTTTGTGATTCAGGGGTTTGTGAATCGAACAAAATACGAACTTTAGCATAAAGAGCGAGGTATTGACTAGGGAGCGAACTCCCTAATATACTTAATAAAAACATACGAATATAAAAATTCGTTACGTAAGTTAATTCGTAAGTTACGTCAGATCAAATTTTCGAGAAAGCCAATTAGCCAAAAAAAGGAAAATTAATATGCTAATTTCTTTTTAATTATTCATTTACGGTGAGCCAAAATCAAAGCTGCATTAATTCAAAAACGTTCAGAAATTAACTAAAAAAAACCTATTTTGTATCTCCAAAGAAATTGAAAAATCTTTTCAATGCAGTCCCTTTATTTCGATTAGCTAAAAAAACAAGTTTTTTAACTGAAAGTAAGGAGCGACATTAAAACTTAAAACGAACAGAAATTATTCCTTATATGAAAGGGGCTGCCCCCTCCTCAACGCCTCGCTCTTTACGCTTAAGTTTGACTCTCTCTCACAACTTTATTTTTTAAAAGAATAAAAAAATTTAGCGTAAAGAGCGAGGGGTCGAGGAGCGAACAGTCCCTTTCAAATACGGAATATTTTATGTTCGTTTTAAGTCTTAATATTGCTCATTACTTTCAGTTAAAAAAAAAACTTTTTTTTTTATTTAATCAAAATAAAGGGACTGCATTGAAAAGATTTTTCAATTTCTTTGGAGATACAAAGTAGGCATTTTTCAAAATCAAGGCTGGAGGGAATTTTTTCTTTATTGTTTTTTAATGAAAATACCTAAAATACATTTTCAACTTGGAGAGGGAGATAATTCCCCCCCCCCCCTAAAATTAGGAGGCGATGTTTTTGTTAAACAGGCGGAGGCAAGTTTTGCCGAATTCCTTCCAAAATTTTTAGAATAAATTCTTGAAGGGGTGCGAGTGATCTTAGAGCCCATGAGACCTCCAGTTGAATGAAGGTTTTATGCAATTGTGTGCTCATCTTGGTTTCGACATACTTTTCCACATTTATCGCTTTAAATTTGCAATAAGTTTTGCTTTGTTTTCTCCCTTTTGCTTCAGCTTCGTTTTCGATTACCATGACTGACAGAATCACAACTTTATTTTTATTAAAAAGCTAAGGGGGTTAGTGATAGGGATAACACAATTGGAATTTGGAATCATACTGGATGTCACACTGGCCAATTGATTGGAAGCATCGATAACACCAATGCAGGATACAATATTTCTTTTTCTTAAAGCGGCCGGGTAAATACATCAGATATTTACAATATTTAAAGTACAGTATATGTATATATATATATATATATATATATATATATATATATATATATATATATATATATATATATATATATATATATATATATATATGTATATTGCATTACTAGCAAGCGTTTGATTTAGCTGATTGAAGAGCTTTAGCGAAGGTCCTATCCTTGTATGGTATACCTGATAAATACATTGAAGTGATTAGTGCTATGTACGAGAATAACACTGCTGCTGTTAAGGAAATTTGGTTAGTAGCTATCAAATGGGGAAGTAAACTCTCCTAGACTTAGATTTTGTTGATGATTTAAGCATCTTAGATGATTTTTAGCAAAATGAATGAACTTTTAGAGGTTTGTGAGTTCAGTGTTCAAGAATATGTTTGAAAATTAATGTCAAGAAGGCTAAGTCGCTAAGACTAGGAATAAGTGAAGGTGAAGAGGTGATGTTGAGTAATGAGAAAATCAATCAAGAGGACATCTTCACTTAATATTCAGGTTTATTTCCAGGCCTCCTTTTATTGTTTATGGATGTTTTTGTGAAGACGGTTTGACTGGAGCAACATGCAATCATAATATTTAGTTTTTTACTTAGGAAATGTGCAGCTTGAACCTTTGAAATGATTAAACGCATTCTTTGCAGCAATTGGCTTTAAATTTTAACCAATTGCATCGTAATGAGACTGTTCTCTTGCTCAGGTGCGTTGAGTGATTTAGTCCTTTCCCTATTGATTGGATGTCGTTAAAAGGCTATTTAAGATAGAGAATTGCTAGTAAAAACGGTGGGTACAGCGAAGATGTTAAAAAGTAGAATACTAAAGACCCAGTGTGTTTCTTCATAGTTGAAAAACGTTTGGAAGGATAGGAAGATAAGTCTGCGTGCCAAGATTATGTTGTACACAGGTCAGCTGTGATAATACAGAAGGTGTTATAAGGTGCTTTTTTCTAGCTGAAGTTTATTAACTACCAGTGTGAATACACCTTGCTTGGTCGATTTTTTGGATCTTCGTTCTCCTGGACTGTTTAGTTGTTTCAGTTGCTAGTAGCACCTCAAGTTTGTAATGCTAGATCTTTATTTTCAATATGTCATATTGGGCCAAATAGTTCAGAATAATTTGCCTGAATCTGTAAAAGAAAAGTCACCGCATGTGTTTAATTTCTGTAGAGATTTAAAAAAAAATTGTCTCCGGTTGTAGATTGATAGATTTATTTTCCATATAACAGTACAATAATGTACAAATCCCCCCAAAGGCTCCATGGCTTGTGAAGGTTATGATTTGTGACGTGTAGTTAAACTGAAATTAATTTGCTTTCAAGCTTTTCTACAAAATGAAAAAATAGCTTGTTTTTTGTTGTCGGATGGAAGCAAGGGTTTGGGGTGTGTTGGCAAATAGAATGATTTGTTGGTAGGAAGGGTTATTGCGACCAGGAGCCGGCTAAATCCACGATTTATTAGTAAGGAGTATCAAGATTATGTGCTTCTTGAAAGAAAGAGTCAATTCTTGATCAATTCTTTTTCAAAGGTCAGATTTTAGGTTCTTTTCAAGTTCTATCAAGCTTGCCATATTTTCACTTATCTAGAAAAGTAATAACGACTCATGGGTACGCTTGTGAAAACTAAAAAAAGGAAAAGAAGCTGTCAAAGTAGTCTATAGATGTCTATGAAGATGTATTATGTTTTAGCGCGTTCAGTGCTGCCACACCTGATGTGCCCATCCAGATCCTGGCTGTTACTGAAACTGGGGGCATTAGTGTCATTTTTAACTCGGAACTGAGTCACCAACTTATAACTCTTGGAAATTCAATTGCTGATCGTTTGCAAGCGCATTTTATGACGCTTACTCCGTCTTCCTCTCAAAAAAGTAAGTTGTTAACTCTTTGAACCTTCTTTTTTTTTCTTGTTTTTTGTTTTCTTTTCTTGTTTTTGGAACTGCACAAATAAATATAGTTCCGAGTAACTATAATTTATTCTTGCCTTGATAATTCCATCTCTTATGAAATTTGAATTTCTTCAATTCAATTTCTCTGAATCTTAGAAATTTGATTACTAATGTGAATCAATCAAAATTCACTTAAGTCAATTTTACGTATTTTATTTATTATTTTATTTTAGGTATTTATTTTATCAAGCTGTTCCAAACTTGTCGAATTGAATATCAACGGTCGAATGTACTTGAATCATGAAATTCTCTCATTCTTTTGTAACCCTTGTAAAAAAAAATAACATTTCAAAATTTCTGTTGTTCTGTATTTTGTTCTAGGTACAATTGATAAATTTAGCCAAAACTTTTTTTCACATTCCTTGTATTTTAACTGAAAGTTTGTGGAATTTTGACTAAAAGAGACCCATTATAAATCTTTTGTTATGTCAAAATCTGAGACCGTAGCTTCCAGTTCACAGTTCAGCTTATATGGAACTAACAATAACATTTGGATTTAATTTTAAAGGCAACAAATTCATTTCACTTAGTAATGGCGAAACCTTTGAATCAATTTTAGCAGTGTATTTTTTTATATACTATAATATATAAAATAATTTTTATATAAAAATAATTTTATTTTTAGCTGTTTTATATACCCCATTTTTTCGTGATGTCTGGGACAAGAAACCAGAAGTTGAGAAAGCCTATCACTTAGACGACTCGGGTTTGCTTCATGATTCTGGTGAAGGAACGTTAGAGAGACCTCCACGGCCGCCCCTTCCACCACCTAGGAACGACAGTCGAGCCTTAGGATCAAATGACGGGTAAGCATTGTTCCTACTTCAAACGTTTTCAGGCGATGAGAAAGCTTACTAAATTTTCTTCTTTTTTCCTTAAAATTTCCCTTTTTTCGGTAAACTCGGTTGAATTTGTTTCGTTTCTTCCCCCTCTCCCCTCTTCCTCTAAAGGAGTTTTTTTTTCCAGGAACTATGGATAAGATAAAAAATATAAAATTATTGAAATTGTCATGGGGGTTCTTGATTGATTCGGGGGGGGGGGTTAAATTTTAAAATAACATATTAATAATTATGGGTGGAGTGTGGTTGTGATATTTTTGGTGAAGAAATTGAATATTTAGACAATTTTTTGAAAAAGCAACCAAAAAAGGTAATTGAAAAAATTTGAAAAAATAGTTGCATTTAAAAATTTGAAAAAATATTAGTATTGTTTACGTGTAACATTAAATGTAGCATATGCCAATAATTTTATAATTTTGTTAAAAAGATGCCACTCAGAGGAATAGCTTGTATTTTGTCAAAGGGATAAATCTTTTCAATAGACAGTGAACAATATTTAAAAATATACCGGATATTTCGATCACATGTTTTCACTATTTTCACTGTTCGATCACAAGTTTTAACTATTTCTCTTTGCTAAAGTTGTCTTTGTCTTAGGGAAGTTCTAAAAGTATTGCCAGGCAAGCTTACCGCTCATGCGTATTTGTTATTCTACAACGTGAGGCTGAAACACAGGCATTAGTTCAGCAAAATATCAATTATATAAGACTGACTCTAAATAAAACTGGCTGCAATTATTATTATTATTATTATTATATTTTTATACAATTTATTATACAATTTATATACAATTACAATTTATACAATTATTATTATATTTTTGAAAACCTGTGTTAGAAAACTAAAGATGGATGGGTTAACTTCAGTAGCAAACAGACATTATGTTATTTTTGAAAGAACGGGAACAACAATATTATACTTTGTAACACTAATATTAATTATGCAACAATATTATACTCATAGGATAAGAATTCTGAGTCTATGGGAGAAAGGTAAAATTTGTCAAATCAAAAAAAAAAAATCGAAAAAAAACAACAAAAAACAGTGAAGTGTTGACTTTTACGAATTGATTGATCATTTGATTCATTGATCAGTTGATCATTTGATGAATCGATTTATTGATTACGAATTTGTAGAATAGTACAATATGTAGATAATACAGGAAAGCAACAGAGATGAAAAGAAGAGGGCGATTGAAACGTAGCTCATGGCCGTATCGACGTTCGATGTAAGCTGTCAAAATCTTTCGTGCATTCCTAATTGAGAATCGAATGTGGTGACAAAAGTAAGCAATAGATCGATTGGCTTGACCCTGCTACTTCTAAGAGGTCTAGAGACTCCTACTTGCAGGAGCCTCTAAAAGACATTTTAGTTCAAAACTTCACTATTATAATAAACTAATAAATTGCTAAGGTTAGCAATGAATAAAGACGAGGGAGGTGTTAGCTGAGCATCAAGGACTCCAAAAATGAGGGAGGAGCAATGGCACCCTAGTGTCCTTTCGCCACATCAACTAATACCACATGCTGACATGTGGATTAGGGCATGGTCAGACATTAGTGGTATCTAAGGGTTATTTCCCCTTAGTAGACCCTTAGTGGTATCTAAGGGTTATTTCCCCTTAGTGGACCCTTAGTGGTATCTAAGGGTTATTTCCCCTTAGTGGACCCCTAGTGGTATCTAAGGGTTATTTCCCCTTAGTGGACCCTTAGTGGTATCTAAGGGTTATTTCCCCTTAGTGGACCCTTAGTGGTATCTAAGGGTTATTTCCCCTTAGTGGACCCTTAGTGGTATCTAAGGGTTATTTCCCCTTAGTGGACCCATAGTGGTATCTAAGGGTTATTTCCCCTTAGTGGACCCTTAGTGGTATCTAAGGGTTATTTCCCCTGAGTGGACCCTTAGTGGTATCTAAGGGTTATTTCCCCTTAGTGGACCCTTAGTGGTATCTAAGGGTTATTTCCCCTTAGTGGACCCTTAGTGGTATCTAAGGGTTATTTCCCCTTAGTGGACCCTTAGTGGTATCTAAGGGTTATTTCACATTAGTGGACCCTTAGTGGTATCTAAGGGTTATTTGTCTTATACGATGCATTAAGCAATAGCCGAATTTTTAGATGATTCGGGATAGCATTTCTACATCCCGAATTTCTTCGAATTTCCCGGGATAGCATTGCTAATATCCCGAATTTCTTCAAAGAAATTCGGGATAGCATTAATACTGTTTATTAATGCAAGATATCGTACAAATTTAAATATGAACAATAAATAAAATTACTATAAGCCATGATATATAAACATCTAATCAATACCTATAATTTTTTAGGAGATTTTCTTATCGTAAGGCAGCAAAGTGGGGTGTTAACATTGGGCCATCTGATACTCCTAGTTAGAACTTCATACAATCATAAAGACTTTCATCAGACTGAACAAAAATTGGAAGTGATCCTTTTTTCCAAAAAATATTCAAGTATCAAAAAGCATCAAATGCGCAAAACTTGTTAATATTTGCTGCGATTAAGAAAAATATTTAGCTGCGATTTAGATGAATACGTTTTGGATGGATCATAGGCAGCGCGCTAGAACTGCCTATGAAAAGAACGATGTGGGCTCAATGTGTTTTTTTTTTTTTTTTTTTTTTTTTTTTCCATACCCGGGCACTTCGTATCGAAGGAGTCGTCGTAAAAACTTCGAAAAGTGCTCATTCGATTGAAAATTGGAGTGGCTAGTGCCCTTCTTAATAATCGAAAGTGATTGGAGGGCAACTAGCCCCCCCCCACGCCCTTCATTCCCCCAAACACATCCAATCAAAATTTTGAGATATTTATTTTGTTCAGCGTAGTTGATTTCCAAATAGAAAATATCTTTTTGAGGAGGACACTAACCTAAACCCTCGGGGCAAGGGTTTTAAGTTACGCCTTGGGGTTATATAAGGTTTTTATAGAAGGCGTTGTCGTAGAAACTTCAAAAAGGCTCAGTCGATTGGAAATTCAAAGGGCTAGTGCCCTTTAAAATAGTCAAAAGTGATTGGCGGGCAACTAGCAACCCCCCCACGCCCATCATTTCCTCAGACACATCCAATAAAAATTTTGAGTTAGCCATTTTGTTCTGCGTAATTGATTTCTAGATAGAAAATATGTTTTTGAGGAGGACACTCCCCCACAACCCTTGGGGCAATGATTGTAAGTTATGCCCTCGGGCATATAAGGTTTTTATAGAAGGCTTTGTCGTAGAAACTTCAAAAAAGGCTCATTCGATTGGAAATTCAAAGGGCTAGTGCCCTTTTTAATAGTTGGAAGTGATTGGAGGGCAACTAACCCACTTCTCACGCCCACCTTTTCCCCAAACACATCCAATCAAAATTTTGAGATAGCAAATTTGTACACCTTAGTTTTAAGTTCTGTAAATTAGGTCTTTGAGGATGACAGCCCCTCACAGCCATCAGGACAAGGGTTGTAAGTTATGCCCTGAGGTCATATAAAGTTTTTGTAGAACGCGCTGCCGTAGAAATTTTAAAAATGGCTCACTCGATTAGTTATTGAAATGGCTAGTGCCCTTTTTAATAGTCGAAAGTAATTGGAAGGCAACTAACATCCCTGCCAAGCCCACCATTTCCCCAAACACATCCAATCAAAATTTTTAGATAGCCATTTTGTTCCACGCAGTTTAAAGTTCTCGAAATTATACCTTCGAGAAGGACACTCCCCCCACAGTCTTCAGGGCAAGGGTTATAAGTTATGCCCTGGGGACATATAAGGTTTTTATTGACATCTTTGTCGTAGAAACTAGAAAAAGGGCTCATTCGATTGGAAATTCAAAGGGATAGGGCCCTTTTTAATTGTCGAAAGTGATTTGAGAGCAACTAACCCTCCTCTCACGCCCTCCTTTTCCCCAAACAAATCCAATCAAAGTTCTTAGATAGCCATTTTATTCAACGTAGGTGAAAGTCTTTGAAATTAGGTCTTTAAAGGTGACAACCCATCCCATCACAACCCTCAGGGCAAAGATTGTAAGTTACGCCCGGGGAATATGTAGGGTTTTTGTAGAAAGCGATGTTGTAAAAACATCAAAAAGGGCTCATTCAATTGAAAATTGAAATTGCTAGTGCCCTTTTAATAGTCGGACGTGATTGAAGGGCAACTAACCCCCCCTCTCACCCCCACCACTTCTCCAAACACATTCAATCAAAAGTTTGAGATATGTATTTTGTTCAACGTAGTCGAAAGTTCTGGAAATAAGGTCTTTTAGGATGATAACCCCATCAGAGCCCTCAGTTTAAGGGTTGTGAGTTATGCCCCGGGGGCATATAAGGTTTATATAGAAAGTATTTGCAGAAATTTCAAAAGGGGGTCATTTGATTGGAAATTCAAATTGCCCTTTTTAATAGTCGAAAGTGATTGGAGGGTAATTAACCCCCCTCTCACGCCCACCATTTCTCCAAACACATTCAATCAAAGTTTAGAGATAGCCCTGTTGTACAACGTAGTTGAAAGTTCTGGAAATTATATATTTAAGGATGACAAACCCCCCAGAGTCCCCAGGGCAAAGGTTGTAAGTTATGCCCTGGGGGCATATAAGGTTTTTAATGATAAAGTTGTCGTAAAAACTTCAAAAGGGGCTCATTCAATTGGAAATTGAGAGGGCTAGTGCCTATTTTAATAGTTGAAAGTGATTGGAGGGTAACTACCCCCCCCCCCCTCCCCTTTCACGCCCACCATTCCCCCAAACACATCCAATCTTAATTTTGAGATAGCCATTTTGTTCAGCGTAGTTGGTTTCCAAATAGAAAATATGTTTTTGAGTAGGACACTCCCTTGCAACCCTCGGGGCAAGGGTTTTAAGTTATGCCTTGGGGTTATACAAGGTTTTTATAGAAGGCGTTGTCGTAGAAACTTCAAAAAGGCTCAGTCGATTGAAAATTCAAAGGGCTAGTGCCCTTTAAAATAGTCGAAAGTGATTGGAGGGCAACTAGCAACCCCCCCCCCCCGCCCATCATTTCCTCAGACACATCCAATAAAAATTTTTAGTTAGCCATTTTGTTCTGCGTAGTTGATTTATAGATATAAAATATGTTTTTGAGGAGGACACTCCCCCACAACCCTTGGGGCTATGATTGTAAGTTATGCCCTGGGGGCATATAAGGTTTTTATAGAAGGCGTTGTCGTAGAAACTTCAAAAAAGGCTCTTTCGATTGTAAATTCAAAGGGCTATTGCCCCTTTTCAATATTTAAGAGGGAGTGGAGGGCAACTAACCCCCCTTTCACATTCACCTTTTCCCAAACCGCATATAATGAAAATTTTGATATACCCATTTTATTCCATATAGTCTTAAGTTCATGAAATTAGGTTTTTGAGAATGACAGCCCCCTCACAGCCATCAGGGCAAGGGTTGTAAGTTATGCCCTGAGGTCATATAAAGTTTTTGTAGAACGCGCTGCCGTAGAAACTTTAAAAAGGGCTCACTCGATTAGTTATTGAAATGGCTAGTGCCCTTTTTAATAGTTGAAAGTAATTGGAAGGCAACTAACACCCCTGCCAACCCCACCATCTCCCCAAACATATCGAATCAAAATTTTTTGATAGCCATTTTGTTCCACGGAGTTCAAAGTTCAGGAAATTAAACCTTTGAGCAGGACACTCCCCCCACAGTCTTCAGGGCAAGGGTTCTAAGTTATACCCTGGGGCCTATAAAATTTTTATTGAAATCTTTGTCGTAGAAACTTGAAAAAGGGCTCATTCGATTGGAAAGTCAAAGGGCTAGTGCCCTTTTTAATAGTCGAAAGTGATTTGAGAGCAACTAACCCTCCTCTCACGCCCTCCTTTTCCCCAAACAAATCCAATCAAAGTTCTTAGATAGCCATTTTATTCAACGTAGGTGAAAGTTTTTGAAATTAGGTCTTTAAAGATGACAACCCATCCCATCCCATCACAACCCTCAGGGCAAAGATTGTAAGTTACGCCCTGGGAATATGTAAGGTTTTTCTAGAAAGCGATGTTGTAAACATATCAAAAAGGGCTCATTCAATTTAAAATTCAAAGGACTAGTGTCCTTTTTATATTCGAAAGTGATTGAAGGACAACTAGACCCCCTCCCACGCCAACCACTTACCCAAACACAACCAATTGAAATTTAGAGATATGTGTTTTGTTCAACGCAGTTGAAAGTTCTGGAAATTAGGTCTTTTAGGATGATAACCCCATCAGAGCCCTCAGATTAAGGGTTGTGAGTTATGCCCTGGGGGCATATAAGGTTTATATAGAAAGTATTTGCAGAAATTTCAAAAGGGGGTCATTTGATTGGAAATTCAAATTGCCCTTTTTAATAGTCGAAAGTGAGTGGAGTGTAATTAGCCCCCCTCTCACGCCCACCATTTCTCCAAACACATTCAATCAAAGTTTAGAGATAGCCCTTTTGTACAACGTAGTTGAAAGTGCTGGAAATTATGTATTTAAGGATGACAAACCCCCCAGAGTCCCCAGGGCAAAGGTTGTAAGTTATGCCCTGGGGGCATATAAGTTTTTTAATGATAGAGTTGTCGTAAAAACTTCAAAAGGGGCTCATTCAATTGGAAATTGAGAGGACTAGTGCCTATTTTAATAGTTGAAAGTGATTGGAGGGTAACTACCCCCCCCCCCCTCTCACGCCCACCATTCCCCCAAACACATCCAATCAAAATTTTCAGATAGCCATTTTGTTCAACGTAGTAGAAAATACTGGAAATTAGGTCTGTGAGGATGACAACCCCCTCACAGCCCCCAGGACAAGGGTTGTAAGTTATGCCCTGGGGGTATATAAAGTTTTTATAGAACGCGTTGTCGTAGAAACTTCAAAAAGGGCTCATTATATTAGAAATTGAAATGGCTTTTGCCCTTTTGAATAGTCGAAAGTAATTGGAAAGCAACTAACACCCCTTCCACGCCCACCATTTCCCCAAACACATCCACTCAAAATTTTGAGATAGCCATTTTGTTTAACGTAGTTAAAAGTTCTAGAAATTAGGTCTTAGAGGATGACAACCACCCTCAGAGCCCTTAGAGTAAGGGTTGAAATTTATGCCCTGGGGTCATATAAGGTGTTTATAGGAAGTGTTGTCGTAGAAACTCACAAAGGGTTCATTCGATTAGAAATCGAAAGGCCTAGTTGCCGTTTTTAATAGTCGAATGTGATTGGAAGTTTTGACATTTTTATAGTAAAGATTGATGTGGGTATAATATATTATTTTTTTGTTGTTGTTTAGACCAGGGCACTTTGTATCAAAGGATTTGTCGTAGGAACTTCGAAAAGGGCTAATTCGATTGAAAATTGAAAGGGCCCTTTTAATAGTCGAAAGTGATTGAAGGGTAACTAACCCCCTCTCACGCCCACCTTTTCCCCAAACACATCCAATTAAAATTTTGAGATATCTGTTTTGTTTAACATAGTCGAAACTTCTGGAAATTAGATCTTCTAGGATGATAACCCCATCAGAGCCCTCAGTGTAAGGGTTGTAAGTTATGCCCTGGTGGCGTATAAGGTTTATATAGAAAGTATTTGTAGAAATTTCAAAAGGGGCTCATTTGATTGGAAATTGAAATCGCCCTTTTTAATAGTCGAAAGTGAGTGGAGTGTAATTAGCCCACTATTTCCCCAAACACATTCAACCAAAGTTTAGAGATAGCCATTTTGTTCAACGTAGTTGAAAGTTCCGGAAATTATATATTTAAGGATGACAAACCCCCAAGAGTCCCCAGGGCAAAGGTTATAAGTTATGCCCTGGGGGCATGTAAGGTTTTAATGATAAAGTGGTCGTAAATACTTCAAAGGGGCTAATTCAATTGGAAATTTAGTGGGCTAGTGCCTATTTTAATAGTTGAAAGTGATTGGAGGGTAACTAACCCCCCTCTCACACCTACCATTCCCCCAAACACATCCAATCAAAATATTCAGATAGCCTTTGTTCAACGTAATAGATAGTTCTGGAAATTAGGTCTGTGAGGATGACAACCTCCTCACAGCCCCAGGACAAGGGTTGTAAATTATGCCCTTGGGGCATATAAAGTTTTTATAGAACGCGTTGTAGAAAAAAGGGCTCAAAAAGGGCCTATTCGATTAGAAATTGAAATGGCTTGTGCCCTTTTTAATAGTCGAAAGTAATTGGAAAGCAACTAACACCCCTTCCACGCCCACCATTTCCCCAAACACATCAATCAAAATTTTGAGATAGCCATTTTGTTTAACGCAGTTAAAAGTTCTAGAAATTAGGTCTTGGAGGATGACAACCACCCTCACAGCTCTTACAGGAAGGGTTGTTATTTATGCCCTGGGGGCATACAAGGTGTTTATGGGAAGTGTTGTCGTAGAAACTCACAAAGGGCTCATTCGATTGGAAGTCGAAAGGCTTAGTGCCGTTTTTAATAGCCGAAAGTGATTGGAAGTTTTGACATTTTTATAGTAAAGATCGATGTGGGTATAATATATTATTTTGTTGTTGTTGTTGTTGTTTAGACCAGGGCACTTTGTATCGAAGGAGTTGTCGTAGGAACTTCGAAAAGGGCTCATTCGATTGAAATAGACAGGCAGATGCCCTTTTTAATAGTTGAAAGTGATTGGAGGGAAACTAATCCTCCTCCCACGCCCACCCTCCCATTTGACTTTATGATAAAAATTATATGTTGCCATAAGATTAAATCAAAATGCACTGTGTTAGTGCTAATTCCCAATAAGGCATCTCAGCAGTATCCCAAGAACGACTGAGGGTATCATGTTTAAACTTTCGGGGCTGCTTTTGCTCTTAAAATTTAACCAAATCAAAATAGCGTAGGTGTATCCAAGCTGTGAAAGAAAGTAAACAGATTTTTTGCGGATCGTATCAAGTTTCCATTTTAGGTCAACTAGAGGAGGTATAAAACTAAATTAAACACTACTATTTGTGTCCATATTTTTAAGACGGTGTATGTTTTTAAAAATTCCTTAAAATTTTTCTCCAGCATACAAATAGCAGGCCAAACTATAAATTCTTAAAAAAAACTAAAAGATTTAAAGTATTATTTTCTTTTTCTTTGAAAAGAATATGTCAATATAAAACGACCAGAAATTAATTCAAAAAACTTTTTCCACAAAATTAGTTTTTCAAAGAAAAGTAAAGAACTCCATTAAACAAAAATGAGCAAAATTAAAATCAAATAATCTACCAAGCGTGAAACTATAACAAATCAGCATCGATAAACAAATGAAACCCAAAACGAACAGAAATTACAATAAACAACCGAGTCAAACTCAAAACGAGCAGAAATTAACATAAGTTGGGCTCAAAACCCCTATGCCTTCCCAAGGCCAGAGCATAATTTGCACTTTACTGAAAAAAATATAAATGTTTTAACTTTTATAACTTTAATAGATCAAATAATATTAACATTTTGATTACTAAGTATCAGTATATGTATATTAAACTGATAATGCACATTCATATGTATTTTTTTCAGTAAAGTGCAAATTATGTTAACGGGGGTGGTCACGCTGGAGCCAAAGGTGATGCCCAAATTTAGGTTTTATCCAAGCTACAGTCAGGATTGGGCTATTCGACCAATAATTAGTGACGGCCCGAAGATTACGGCCCGAAGAGTAATGCAGCTTTTCCTGCACTCTGCAGGGCAGGGCATGAAATATCTTTTCAAAATTTATATCAAGCAACGTACGTATTCAAGTTTATCCACATAATATATCATAATGTATCATAATATGTATCGATAATGATATATCCACATTAATATGTCATAATATATCCACGTGAATATATATATATATATATATATATTCGTTTACGAAAGGAAAAAAGTGAAAATTAAACGAAAAACGACATATAAACGAAAAGATCATTCGGAAAATAGGGTTGGTTGGTAAATTTTTCCGTGGCTATTATTTTTGTATTTTTGTTTCCTTAATTCCTTTCGTTGTTGCTTTTTCGTGCTCTCCCTCCTTTTTTCTTTTCTTTTAAATTGATTGAATTTATTGAAAAAAAAGAAAAAAGAAATATATCAGTGAATACCTAGATCCACGGTAAATTACACACAAAAATTGAAAATACTCCAACATAGTCTCCCCCGTAAGGCTCTATGGCGAGGAAAAAAACAGGGGAGAAATAAACTAAAAAATAAGCCAATACATTTTCTCCCTATATGAATATCATACCTTATTTAGTTATCTTTCTTTAAGGTCTCGTAGCGGGTCTGAAATCTACGAAAGGTTACCAACAGATGGCTCACTGGGTGACGGCCTTGAAGAAGGGTGCTCACCAACATTTCAAAAATCCACGCGGCGGCTCATAGCATCCGACGACAGTGACGTATACTCAACCTTAGATCGTGATGGCGAGAAAAGAGGAAGTGAGAGGTTCAATGGGGAGCTACTTATTAAACCCAGTCATGTCAAAGCCAAGCGTGGCCAACCAGGTGAGGAACCTCTGAGGTTTTTTCATTTCCTTTTTTTTATTCATTTCATTTTTTTATTCATTTCATTTTTTTATAAACGTCTACAGCAGTTATAAGCAAAGCAGAAATTAATTTTTGTTTTACAAAAGAAATATAGTGTTGAATTTGATTTCTAGCTCTTTGCATACATAGTACCCTCTTAATTGAATTGTTGTTTCATTTTAATGACGATCGTTGAATTCCCCCCCCCCCCTATTTAATAAGAAAATGGAAAGGTATTTGTGTTGCTCGTTAGTAATGAATCATCTGAATGCATCCCAATTGTTTGACTGGTAAATATTCAAGAGTCACGCCCAGGTGTACCAATTGGAAGGGGCAGTTGTCCCCCCCCCCCTATATTTTCTTGCCTCCGCCTAGTCTTCAATTTTTTTGTAATTTCAAAAAAAAAAAGAAAAAATCCCTTGCCCGCCCCTTCCCCCCTACGTTGTCGTGAATTGGGACCCCTGGTCGTACCTCTTAGAAATGAATATGCGCCATAAGATTTAAACATGTTAGTTATTTAACAAGTAAACTATTTAAAACTTCCCAGTGTCAGCCTGTACATACACCCCTGTTACAATATCTTCAAATTATGACAAGGATTAACAATTGAACTCAGTGATATATGACCTAGAGTGAATGCGGTTCCAATACATGTCGAAATTCTAAAATTAGCCTGAATTTTTATATTTGTCTTTGAAAATGGAGCTATTGCAACTCTGGAATAGGATTTGACAAACTGAATAATGAAAAAAAATATTGATATGTTAAATAAGAATTTTTAAGAGTTCTAGCAAAATAAAAATCCAGATGAAAGCGATAGAGTTCAGAAACTTTGAAAGAATCGTTCAGTGTCTGAAAAAAGCATGACTATTAGTGAATATATACTTCTGATAACGTTAAACAATCCTGGAAATGGAGACAAAAGATTCGGTCCCTAGAACGTCACCAAGACCTTACGTTGAACGTCACCTAGAACGTCAACTTTATGAATTTTCAGGCAGATTACATTGGGTTTTTAATAAAGCCAAAAAATGTCAAATGGGTGAAAAATGTTGCTGGTCTTACTAATCGTCTTGATTTTATCCGCTGATCATAAAAACGTCACATTTATTTAGGTAAAATAAAATGATTCTGGTGATGTATGAAAGTTGGTAAATTAAAGCCGTAGATGCGGCCTCAATTATGCTGAAACTCCCTAAAAATGGAGACAAAAATTAGAAAATAGAGCTTCGTCAAAACGTCATATAATGGTACAGTAGTGTCTTAGCCGCTAGTTAAGCATAAGAGTTTTACATTTATTGGAGAAAGCATGAAAATTGGTAGACATGTACTTTCGACCACGTTGTGCCATCCTGAAAGCGGAGGTGGAAAATTTGTGGAGGTGGAGGTGGAGGAACGTTGTTTAATGCTAAGAATCGTTGTCGCAATACGAATAGGTTCTTAATAGCTCAAAAAAGTCTTAAAATGGGTAAAAGTGCTATTGATTAAACTGAGTCTCGTTTTTATTCTCATATCATAAGAGCACCGTCAAAACGTTACATAACGTCGCGTTATGTAACGTGACGTCAGCAAAAGATGATTTTGCTGATACATGGGATTCGTTAAATGTTCTTCACTATTCTAACCCTCAACGTGTTGAGAAATGCAAAAAAAAAAAAAAAAAAATGCTGTGTTTCAAAATCAGCTTATACAAGTGAATTGAGCTGAGACTTTTGGACCCACTGTTCACGATTTGTTTGAATTCTGAATAACCAATTTATTGATATTTTTTCTTTAAACATTGCTAGTTTTTAGTAATTTATTTTTAATTTAACAATAGTCTTTCTTCATTCTAGAATCGCAGTTTACCCCAGAAATGTACCCCACCTCTCCCTCCTCTTTTACATCAAAGCAATATATGCATTCAAATCCAGATACTCCTCCTACTCAACTCTCAACTCCGCCCCCTGAATTAGACAACGCCCCGAAAAGAGACGGTGGTTTTCGCTGTGCTTTCTCAACGCATCATTCCAAATTCGTACATTTTCCGAGGATTGCATTGTTGCTTGGGACCAATCCAATAACATGGGACAGAGAAACTGACCAGAAAGACCCTGGTGATTAGTAATTTATTTATGCATGGAAAATTTCAATGTGACGTCATAGTTACCCTGCCATAATACCCTCGCTTTTTGATATAAACAACCACATAGAAAAAGAGAGATTACATTCACATAATTCCATGGTAAAAACGGTGTTTTAATTTTATTAGTTGTCATTGGTGACGTAATCTTTTAAGCCAATGAAATTATTACTTATTTCTGGAAGAACAAATAGCCCCGCCTTTACAAACCAGATTAGTTCTAAACTTTTTCTGTGCCAATAAAAACTTAGCTTATAAAAAAAATGAAAAGTTAAATTCCACCTGCTGAGTATTGTAGTACCTCTGTTCTGTGTGCACCTGTCTAAAACCATAGAAAGGCTAAGCCCCGCCTTTTTATACTGAAACTTATAATTTCAGTTTTCCAACAAGATCGTGAAAAAATTGAGACAACGAATATCCCTCCCTAGATTCTGAAGAACATTTTTTTTACCCCCTCCCCATGGCCGTATCATGAGTTTTTGTTCGGAGGTACAAATTTTCTGCAAGATCTACTGTATCTATTGTACAGAGAGGTATTTTTCCTGCAAGATCTGTTTCTTGTATCCTTCCCGTAGATTAAATAAAAAAATTTCGTGGTATTATCGTTGAAAATAATTTCAATTTAATTATCTTCACTATACCTACTTAAAATACGTCTTCGTAGTTTAACGAGTTGTGAATTATGTATCATTGAAATATTTTTTTCTTTTTCTTTTGAGCAAAAAGGTCGATTGACCTTATTAAAAAGACAGTTTATCCTGTCGACCTTGTTAAAAGTCTTTTTTTTAAATCTTTTTCATAGATGAAACATTTTTTAGCTGCCTCCTTTATTGATACCATTACAAGTATGCACATGAATTGATGCGTATTCTTACCTACCCCTGCGTACCCTTACCTACCCAGACGTACCTTTACGTATACCATTACTTGTTGCTGGTCCATTTCTTTAGCAATACAGCTGTTTTAAAATGAATGGTTTACTCACGATTAGCTTTATGTTTACATTATTAAAGTTATACGATTAGGTTTAATGAAACCAAGTGAAACGTCGTTTCAGGTGAGCCTGAAACCCATTCAATCCCTTGGAGAGAAAAGGGACCCGACAAAGACTATAACGTAGTTAATGAAATATTATGAGAATGAGAAAATTTGTTATTGGGAAGTATGCATACATTTTAGGGTGGGAAGATGAATTTTCTGCTGTTTTTTTTTTCACTGGGATACTTTCCAGGGGGTGAACTTGCCAAAGGAAATTATGCACTGGGGAAATTTGCCAGAATTTATATAAATTTTTTTTTTTACATTTCTTGAATTCTCTTTTCCGTCTCAATTTTACGGCGTGGAGTTGTTAAGGGTAATTGCCTGGGTACCGGGATTGAATTGTCTAGAGAATTTGTCCGTTGGGAGGATATTTGTGGAGGTGGGGTCATCCGTGGAGGTGGATATCCGTGGAGGTGGGGTCAGGTGTCCTGGGATTATTAAAAAAAAAACAATACAGAAATTAAATAAAAAAAGCAAGTGTTTTCAACTTGAAGTGAGGAGCAACATTACAACATAAAACGAACAGAAATTATTTCGTATATTAAGGGGGTTGCCTCCTTCTCAACACCTCGCTCTTTACGCTTAAGTTTGAATTTTGTCCCAATTCTTTAAGAACGACTTTTGAAACACAATGTTCGTTAGTTGCAACAATAAGAAGCTTTTTCAAAAAGTACTAAAAAGCTCTAGCGTAAAGAGTGAGGTGTTGAGGAGAAGGCCACCTCTTCATATGCGTCATGATTTCTGTTTGTTTTAAGTTTTAATGTCGCTCCTTATTTGCAGTTGAAAAAACTTGTTTTTTATTATTTAATTATGATATAGTTATAGATTGACTATGATAAGTTTCAGTTATTCTAAAAGAGCATATATATATATATATATATATATATATATATATATATATATATATATATATATATATATATATATATATATATATATATATATATATATATATATATATATATATATATATATATATATATATATATATATATATATATATATATATATATATATATATATATATATATATATATATATATAATATTGCTACATTCTGTCTCTTAGTTCCTTAACCAAAATGTCCTCAATGAAAATTTTCAAGTGTATTTTCCCTTGTGGGCAAATTCATGAAAACACTAGAGGGTCATTTACACACGACAATATGGTTTTACCAGAGACTTATAGTGCTATAAATATCAAATAACTGTGTTTTAAGCCATCTTCGTCCGTCTATTCTTTGCTGACAGTATGGTGCCAGTTGTGAGGGTTTGAGAAATTTTTTTTTGGCGTTGTCATTTAAAACGATAAAATAAATATGAATATTTTGAAGAATGAATTCTTTTGTATTTGTATCTAAAAAATCCGTACCCCTCTCTACATTTCTTGAATTGTTTAACTCGTGGGGAGAATAAATCCCATGTAGCCTTCCTATTTATTTAGTTGATAGCCAACACCCATGGCAAAATACCTTCATAGCATGAGCGCCACCAGGAAGCTTTCCAAGGAAGTAGGAAACAAGTACTAGTAGGTTTGTTTGTATCAAGATTTAAATGGAACTATTTCTCATTTTCCAAATTTTATTCATCTTTAAGGTCTTGTTATTTAAAGAGGGCCGATCATTGTTTCCCTCCCTCCCCGCGCCGGCACACATGCTGCGTAGACAATCATGTACATTCTGCTGAAGTGTAACCTAAATCATCTCGGATTTCATAATGTGAATTCATTTATATTTTGTATCTTGTATTAGAGTAGACATGGTTTTAGGGTAGGGACAGAGGGGGCACATGCCGTGGGGGCAGAAATTTCAAGTAAATAATTTAACGGTGCGCTTCATTTGAGAATATTTGGAATTTTATTTTTATTGAAAACACAGTATTGAAATAAAATAAAGTAGAGGGCGCAGATAATAAATGAAATGATTAATTAATAACTAAAAATAATGCTGCTAATAAAGGCAAATTTTGATAAAATTTGACCTGAAAATTTTATGGGCGACGGGGATGGGGTGTTTATCAAGATTCTGTTCCGGGCGCAAGAGAGGGCAGAACTGCGACTGATTAGAGGGCCTCAGGTCTGTTCTAAAAACACTACAAAAAAAAAATTCTAAAGTGATTTTCACTAAAATGTCAATTTCTGCATTTTTGTTGCACAGAAAATGGTCTTATCATCGATGAGGATGAATTTTGGCTAAATCATGGCTAAATTCAATTTCGCTAAATTTCATGTTCAAATATCCAGCATTAACTTCTCTTGGCTAAATTTTATTGATGCATGCAGAGCCGTTCCTATGGTTGGTGGTGCCCGGGGCAAAGTGAATTACGGCCCCCTCCAGACTTAAATATAAGCAAAAAAAGGCGAAAAAAAGGACCATTCCCCAGCCCCCCCCCCATGTGAAGGTACCCGGGCAGATTCCCCGGTTGCCTTCCCCCCTAGGAATGGCTCTAGATTTATGGTAATTAATCGTTTATAAAAATATGCGAATCGGCTCTAATTGCTGATCAATGTTTGCTCTTACTGCAAGATACCCGGTGTTAGATACTCATATGCTTAATAATTTAATTATGTTGTTATTAATTATGTCTATTAATTTCGTAATAAACGTAACATAGCTTTATCGGAAGGGTAAGGAAAAAGTTTTCAAGCAAATTTTTTCTGGTTTCAATTTGTTTGTTTTTTTATTGTGTATATACATTTTTTTGATACCTGATGTTACCTGATTTAAACTTACCTGATATACATCAGGTAGGTTTGATGATCTAAAAGATGTGCAAATTTTATGAATGCAATAAAAGTCATTTGATTATATGGTCACTTGCTTGTTTGACATAGTGGATTGTAATTATTAGGAGCTGAACGGGGGAGGTCGCCCGTATTAGATGTTAGATAAGGTGGACCAGAGTTGTACTGGGGCTCCTCCTTTGCTCCCTAAATGAAGTAACCTAGATAAATTACGTCTATTGTGGTTATGTCCCAATAACGGGCCAAATCGTCTCTATTCCCATACCACTGTAGATCCTCCTGCACTCAGGGCTGGAGTGAAAAGGAAACCCTCCTGTATTAACGAACGGTGTTCTTATACTCAACTTGTTGGCCCAGACCCCCGGGCCGTATTCTCCAAAATTTATCTTCCATCGCGAAAGATCTCAATAATATAGGATCCACCTCCTATACCAAACCTCCTTAACGACTCTGAAATATACCTAGGCGACAATGATCAATTATAGGCACTGCTAAAAAGGTAAGGAAAACTTATTTTCAAGTGAAAAGATACATAAGAACTGAAAAACTTTAAAGTAAAATCATCTCAAAAGAAAGCCTCTAGCCTGTATTTTCTCACTAGCCTGCATTTTCAGAGGCTAGCTAAGTAATGGGTTCTTCAAAGACATTTCATAATACCTTAGCCAAAAGAAAATATTAACAGGACAAAAAGATATTTAATGAATAAGTAGGCCCAGGGGCGAAGCAATCAATTTAAAGAGATAGTGATATTATGCTTACGAAAAGGACATACCTGATAATTAGGGCCCCAAAAATAATACATTCAAAATAAATTGTGTTTTTTTACCACTTGTCTTTTAACTCCTCAGCTGAAGCGTTTAGGACTACAAGATCATTTATATTCTGTTCATTTTTAGGATAGTGGGATAATTATTATTTTTGGTGCGAGTAATTTCATTTGGAATTAGTTTCTCCAATGAAAATTTGAGTTCTTCGAAATCTCCCTGAAAATATGCGTTAGCAAAAATGACGATCTGTATTTCGTACTAACACTCGATTATTTACAAACTTTATTTTCGGCTAGATTTTAAAGAACCCAGTTTAATCTTGGGGAGGTTTGGGAGGGTGATGAAAGCAATAGTCGGTACTGCTGCATTAATTGATGACCCCTCCGCCAGAAATTTCTCTCTTGATGTGATTGTATCTCGGATTATCCTAGTTCAAAACCCAATATGTGCTTGAATTTGTATTGTATCGTAGAAACTTAAAACTGCAGTTGCTACTAACAGGGGCGAATTTCCAGCATTTTATTGGGCGGGGGGGGGGGCAAGAGGGGTGCATATCCGGATAGTCAAGGTGTATGGGATATATAATAATTTTGTTTCTCAACATTATTGGGGGAGGGCAACTGTCCCCTTGCCCCCCTCCAAATGACGCCCCCTGGTCACTGCTAAAGTTTTGTGCTTATTACATGTTTCGGTTTTCGACAGATAAGTTGTCAAGGTGCTGCTAGGCTGCTTCTCTTAGATAAGTGGCTCTCAAACTTATTTAGACACTGTACCCCTTTTTACCCACAAAGCATTTTAGGTACCCCTTCCCAGTTACCGGTACTAAGTAAACTATTGCTAAAATATAAATAAAATTGCCACTCCTATAATTAAAGAGTTGTAAAAAAAAATAATTTTGTTGATCGGCCGCGTACCTCCTAAAAATTTGGCCTACCCCCAAGGGGTACGCGTTACCGCAGTTTGAGAATCACTGCCTAAGACTATAAATCTGAGTGTATTCAGTCACCTACCCACCACAAGTTTTGATGGGAGGGAAAATAGAAATGACACCCTTGCTATTGAAAGTTTCGGATCTGGTTTTGCACTCCTCTTCGTATTCTTACTCAACGTTGCAAGGTTGTACAACGTTATTACGTTGTATGTTTGTTATGCTAACATTATATTACTCAACGATCGTATTCTAATTTCTATCTCTTCTGTGTTCTCGAGCCTAAAAGGTGTCCCTTAAGAAAGTAACCCCGTCCCAACATTTTAATTTATTATTATTAATTATGAATAAATCTGATCTTATCTATCTTATTAATATTTAATTGTTATTAATTCGCAGTTTAGTATAATATTGCTATTATTTATTTTAACAGCTTAACTAAAAATAAATGTGGATCCAAAGGAAGAAAAAACGACACGCCTTTTAGATAAACTAAAGTATTACAATTAAAACAAAACTATATTTATACAGAATAAAATAATTACTTCCGGGTCCTATGTAAAAAATACTTATGTAATACCTTTCTTCTCCGATTTTTGTTTCTTGCACTAAGTTCTGCACTTACGGAATGATGGCAAAAACGTCAATGTTAACGTCAAAACGTTATGTCAATTGTTAGTCGGGTTTTATCTGCCAAAACGTAGCGTGTACATTAAAATTTGATTTTAGTTCAGGACTTCATTTCTGTTCAAATGCCCCTCTTCCGATCTTATATGACTATTGGTTCGATATGATTACCACCGAAAAAAAAAAAAAAAAAAAAAAAAAAAAAAAAAAAAAAACATCTGTGATCTTTCTTCTGGCAAAAATACCCCACCTTTTTATCGGAAGGAGATTTAAACCTCTACAATAGAGTTCTCTGATATGCTGTGTTTGACGGTGTGATTTTCATTAAGATTGTTTGGCTCTTTGAGGGTTTCCTCCCCCCCCCCCTTTTTTTTCGAAAATTGCGAATATTTTCTCAGACTTGTAGCTTTTGCTAGGCAACATTAAACTTAATGAATTTTATGTATTTGGAATCAGCATAAAAATCTAATTCTTGATGCATTAATTGTTATAAAAATTATTTTCTTAGAGTTTCGGTTATCATTAGGCCGAGTTCCTCCTTTGTACAGTTCGTTACCTCGAACTGTACATTGAATTTGTTTTCGGGGCGGGGAGTTACACACAAAAAAAACGCATAAAAAATGGTTTACATCCATTTATGTTGCATTTTACGAGTCAGACTAGCATTTCGGGGGGGGGGGGTTTCAACCCTCCCTCTAGATACGGCCTTGTCTGCAAGGGTTAAAACAGATTTCACCAGCTGTTCACTGCCAACACCTAGTATCTTCGACCTCTAGAAAACGGATTGGCAAAGACGAGAGATTTCTATATCTTCATTTATTTCTCCTGCTCTAATAATAATAATAATAATAATAAAAAAGAAATCAATATATGGCGAACTTCTCGAAAAATTCAGACGATAGGTTTTGCAAAGGGCGATCGTAATGCTTAACAGTGGCGTAATTTCGTCAAAATCTTGGGGGGGGGGGGCAAAGTTGAAGTAAGTTTTCCCAAATCAGACGAAAATGACAGTGAAAACTAAAAAATAAGCCATATATTACCAAAAAGACAAAAATATACTAAAGAAAACTGACCCGTTTCTCTGGATACTTGAATTATAAAGTCTTACATTAATTTTGACAATATTTTTTTGCAGAAACTAAATTTCAGTGGGGGGGGGGGAATTTGTGGCTGGAGAAGGCAGTTGTATCCCTGCCCCTTAGCAAATTACGCCCCTAATGCTAATTACATACATGAGAAATTTGTACGTTATTCCTTCCACCAGTAGGAGTATGTATCAATGCAGTTTTGATACTTGGTGATTTAGCTGTCATAAAATTTCTCACTTCTGTGACCAGGGGCAGGGGCGAATCTTTAGCATTTTTAATGCTGGGGTTGTTCATATCCAGATAATCAAGGGGCATGGGGTGTATAATATTTTTTCTCCAAATTATTGGGGGGGGGGCAACTGTCCCCCTAAACGACGCCCCTTATCAAGGGTGGAATAAGTTTCTCTGAAACTGAAAATTACTGTGAACTGAGTGCTTTATTTCTTTGATGAGCTCCAAATTCGTTTTCTTTATTTTCTTTTTTATTGAGAAATCATATCTTAGTAGCTGGATTAGCAAAAAAAAAAAAAAAAACACAACCAATCCACATTCTTGCTTACCTATATATAAGTGTCTAAGCATAATCATTATTAACCAACTATAATATTTAAGAAGTAGCCCTGATTGGTCTAAAGTGATGATAGTTAGAAATTGATGTGTAACTAAGCCTACGTGTGAACGGAGCTTCAATATATACCATAAACTAACATCTGTCTTTCTATAGCTTTAGGTTTCCAAGTATTTCCCCAGCCGAGCACGCCACCCGAGCCCGCACCACCTGACCGCGGTGCTAGACTGGTTTCCGATCGTAGCGCCACTAATTCCCGGTGGTTAGCTCCGGAAACCGGGCATGCCTCAAGTTTTGATGATACATGTAACTTGAATTATTATCGATTTCATGTTTGACTTGATTTAGAATATGCATGTTTGTGCAATTCTTTTCTAGTAATTTTTTTATTCTCTGATTTTAAAATTACTTTGTGGTTTTAGTTCATGGAACTCACCTAGTTTTTCCCCATTTGATTAATTTTAGTCCTATGTTTTTTTTACTTTTTAAAAAATTCTTTTTCATTTTATTACCCCGATTCTACTCAGTTACATATGGCTTTGTTGTTTTCTCTATTTTTGGCTTATAGTAGCGTAGTTATTATAATTGTAGTTTTATTAGTTGCTTTGACTATCCTTTCTCTTTATTTTTCTTCTTCTTTCTTCTTTATTATTTCTTCTTGATGTTAATGATCATCAGCTGTTCTTGTACAAGTGCTTACCAAAGTTATACACAGGTCTGGTCCAACGCGTGGGGGGGGCAGATAAAAGACTTCACAGGGGAGGTGGATTAGAACAAGAAAATGTATTTCTTCTTCGTATTTTTTATTGTTCTTGAAGGGATTTTTCCTGGAAAATTCTGGGAGGGAGAGACCGATATTCCCTAAGATTTGATTTTGTTTACTAAGTTGAAAAATCGTATCTTCATGCTTTATTGGCAACGTGTTTGCCTAAGACTAAGTTTCTTTAAAGACAATAAATTGTAAGTTGTGCTTCCATATTCACAATGATCTTGTTTAGAAAGATCAAAAATTTCAAAATTTACTTAAGACTTCAAATGTTTATGGAATGGGTATCTCATCAGAAAGCAATTATTAGATATTAGCAAAAGTTACTACTGCGGTTTTGCGAAAAATGTTGGGAGTATTTGGAGGGATCTTTGAGTGGTCCTAGTTGTGAGATGGAACCTATCCCCTCCTATCCTATGTGCATCTTATCCTATTTGTCATCAACAGTGTTTGATTATTTCATTCGATCTGTTAAAGTAGATTGGTGGCAGGGGGGGGGAGGTCATAAAGGAATGAATACTTTTAAAAAAGAAAAATGAACCTACAGTCGCAAATCTTGTTCAACCTTGCGCTTCCCATGGTCCTTGAAAATCACAAGGTTTCGGTCTTTACTAGACTGCCACTAATGGGACAACCATGATAACTTTAAACGCTGTCAAGTGAAATGTTTTTTGGGTGGGGGTAGATATAGTCTCCCTATTTCCCCGTAAATTCGTCATTCACTGGAGTCGTACTAAGGATATTAATCCCAACAAAAGTGGTACAATTTCTTTTGGGCAAACTATCTGCGAATGCTTGAATTTAAAGGACTTAAATCGTGATGTTATTAGCAAAACTAACCCCGGAGAGCCATTTTTGCGCAAAGAAATAGTTTTAGTTTTTTTTTTCTTTATTTATTCAAGACTCCTTTTACTTTAGAACGTGCTAATGTTTCAAGCTCCTAAGCTGTCAAATAATATTAAACACTCCGGTTTAAATTATCTGGGGGGGGGGATATGTAACTTTCTGATAACCCCGAGATCAAAGCAATCATCCCGTGCTACTTTATGATTGGAATTATATTGTAATCGACATATTAATGAGTATTAATAAATATATTAGTCTGAAGAAAAAAAAAATGTTAGGTAGCACTTGGATCTAAAAAATTCTGGGGTTTTGACGAAACCAAAACGTGAAGCTTGAGTATAATGTTATTTGCGAAGCTGTATTGGGCTTGTTTTCTTCTCAATTTTTTTTTTAACATTGTAATTTTTGGGTAATTTCACTGCAACTGTATCTTCGCTGCTTTTACTGTTTCCTAGTTCTTTTAGTTTTTGATGTTTTATAAAGTATTTATTGATAATTATTTTTATTTACCTCTTTTTCAAGCTGCTTTGGCCTCTGTACTAAGGGATTCTGTTCCTATTCGTCAATCAGGTGATTAGTTGTAGCTTGTGCATGTCCTGTCTTTCCTTAGATGTACCAAGGACAGTGAGCGAATTAAAAATAAGCCAAAAATATATGGCACCGAACACCTTAAGTGGGTATAGCTTTCCTTTGAAGGGGTATCCACAGATTGCTAATGCTTGTAGTTTTATGTACCAAAAGTGTTGTTAAATTTAATGAATTCAGTTAGCCTATTCATTTTTACGGTTCAACGTCGCAGCAGTGAGGAAAGACTACCCTAAAAACTTATTTTTTTGAAATCTTGGGTCTATTCATACTTGAAAACAACGATTTAAGATAGGAATTTCTAGGGCAGTATCACATTTTGGTCAGTGCTGCCACGTTAAATCGTGAAAATAAGTAAGCAAAAGTAATTAATTAAGTGTGACAATGCTGTTCATTCATAAAAACTCAAACATTAATAATCAGTAGATTTTCAAAGACGACTAAGCCTTCAAAAAAGCCACATCTTAAGCTGTTTAGTGACATGTTTTTTGCTGATTTTAACCCACTTTTTTTTTCTTTTTTTTTTCAGTTATTTTTTCTATTCATCTTGAAAACCACGATTTTCTAACGTTTTTCTTTGGCTATTTCAAAGATAGGATTTTTTTGGGAAATATCACATTTTGGTCAGTGTTGCCACCTTAAATCGTGAAAATAAGTAAGCAAAACTAATTAATTAAGTTTGACAATGCTGTTCTTTCATAAAAACTCAAACATTAATAATCAGTAGATTTTCAAAGACGACTAAGCCTACAAAAAAGCCGCACCTTAAGCTGTCTAGTGACATTTTTTTGCTGATTTTAACCCACTATTTTTTTAGTTATTTTTTCTATTCATACTTGAAAACCACGATTTACTAAGATTTTTCTTTTGTTTGGTGCAGAATGACAATGGTTTTAGAGCAATACTGCATTTTGGTCAGTGTTGCCATGTTAAATCGTGAAAATAGTTAAGCAAAACTAATTATTTAAGTTTGACAATGCCGTGCATTCATAAAAACTCAAACATTAATAATCAGTAGATTTTCAAAGACGACTAAGCCTTCAAAAAAGCCACACCTTAAGCTGTTTAGTGACATGTTTCTACTGATTTTAACCCACTTTGTTTTTCTTTTTCTTTTTTCAGTTATTTTTTCTATTCAGACTTGAAAACCACGATTTTCTAACGTTTTTCTTTGGCTATTTCAAAGATAGGAATTTTTTGGGAAATATCACATTTTGTTCAGTGTTGCCACCTTAAATCGTGAAAATAATTAAGCAAAACTAATTAGTTAAGTTTGACAATGCTGTGCATTCATAAAAACTCAAACATTAATAATCAGTAGGTTTTCAAAGACGACTAAACCTTCAAAAAAGCCACACCTTAAGCTGTTTAGTGACATGTTTCTACTGATTTTAACCCACTTTTTTTTTCTTTTTATTTTTTTCAGTTATTTTTCCTATTCATACTTGAAAACCACGATTTTCTAATGTTTTTCTTTGGCTATTTCAAAGATAGGAATTTTTTGTGAAATATAACATATTGTTCAGTGTTGCCACCTTAAATCGTGAAAATAATTAAGCAAAACTAATTAGTTAAGTTTGACAATGCTGTGCATTCATAAAAACTCAAACATTAATAATCAGTAGATTTTCAAAGACGAGTAAACCTTCAAAAAAGCCACACATTAAGCTGTTTAGTGACATTTTTCTACTTATTTTAACCCACTTTTTTTTTCTTTTTTTTTTCAGTTATTTTTCCTATTCATACTTGAAAACCACGATTTTCTAATGTTTTTCTTTGGCTATTTCAAAGATAGGAATTTTTTGGGAAATATCACATATTGTTCAGTGTTGCCACCTTAAATCGTGAAAATAATTAAGCAAAACTAATTAGTTAAGTTTGACAATGCTGTGCATTCATAAAAACTCAAACATTAATAATCAGTAGATTTTCAAAGACGAGTAAACCTTCAAAAAGCCACACCTTAAGCTGTTTAGTGACATGTTTCTACTGATTTTAACCCACTTTTTTTTGTTTTTCTTTTTTTCAGTTATTTTTTCTATTCAGACTTGAAAACCACGATTTTCTAACGTTTTTCTTTGGCTATTTAAAAGATAGGAATTTTTGGGAAATATCACATTTTGTTCAGTGTTGCCACCTTAAATCGTGAAAATAATTAAGCAAAACTAATTAGTTAAGTTTGACAATGCTGTGCATTCATAAAAACTCAAACATTAATAATCAGTAGGTTTTCAAAGACGACTAAGCCTTCAAAAAAGCCACACCTTAAGCTGTTTAGTGACATGTTTCTACTGATTTTAACCCACTTTTTTTTCTTTTTCTTTTTTTCAGTTATTTTTCCTATTCATACTTGAAAACCACGATTTTCTAATGTTTTTCTTTGGCTATTTCAAAGATAGGAATTTTTTGGGAAATATCACATATTGTTCAGTGTTGCCACCTTAAATCGTGAAAATAATTAAGCAAAACTAATTAGTTAAGTTTGACAATGCTGTGCATTCATAAAAACTCAAACATTAATAATCAGTAGATTTTCAAAGACGAGTAAACCTTCAAAAATGCCACACTTTAAGCTGTTTAGTGACATGTTTCTACTGATTTTAACCCACTTTTTTTTCCTTTTCTTTTTTTCAGTTATTTTTTCTATTCATACTTGAAAACCACGATTTTCTAACGTTTTTCTTTGGCTATTTCAAAGATAGGAATTTTTTGGGAAATATCACATTTTGTTCAGTGTTGCCATCTGAAATCGTGAAAATAATTAAGCAAAACTAATTAGTTAAGTTTGACAATGCTGTGCATTCATAAAAACTCAAACATTAATAATCAGCAGGTTTTCAAAGACGACTAAGCCTTCAAAAAAGCCACACTTTAAGCTGTTTAGTGACATGTTTCTACTGATTTTAACCCACTTTTTTTTTCTTTTTTTTTTTTTCAGTTATTTTTTCTATTCATACTTGAAAACCACGATTTTCTAACGTTTTTCTTTGGCTATTTCAAAGATAGGAATTTTTTGGGAAATATCACATTTTGTTCAGTGTTGCCATCTAAAATCGTGAAAATAATTAAGCAAAACTAATTAGTTAAGTTTGGCAATGCTGTGCATTCATAAAAACTCAAACATTAATAATCAGCAGGTTTTCAAAGACGACTAGGCCTTCAAAAAAGCCACACTTTAAGCTGTTTAGTGACATGTTTCTACTGATTTTAACCCACTTTTTTTTTTTTTTTTTTTCAGTTATTTTTTCTATTCATACTTGAAAACCACGATTTTCTAACGTTTTTCTTTGGCTATTTCAAAGATAGGAATTTTTTGGGAAATATCACATTTTGTTCAGTGTTGCCACCTTCAATCGTGAAAATAATTAAGCAAAACTAATTAGTTAAGTTTGAAAATGCTGTGCATTCATAAAAACTCAAACATTAATAATTAGTAGATTTTCAAAGACGACTAAGCCTTCAAAAAAAGCCACACCTTAAGCTGTTATTGACATGTTTCTACTGATTTTAACCCACTTTGTTTTTCTTTTTAATTTTTTCAGTTGTTTTTTTTATTCATACTTGAAAACCGCGATTTTCTAAGATTTTTCTTTTGTTGGTGTAGAATGACAATGGTTTATGCGTTATCGTCAGTGTTGCCACATCAAACCATAAATATAAATAAGCAGAAGGAAATGGTGGTACTGCCCTAAAAACTTGATAATGTCCATGCAATTTTTTGTGTGTGTGTGAAAATGGTGGATCTCAGGTAAAGACTTAAGATGGAATAGACCTAAGATGGGTCCAGGAAACAAAAATGTTTGTAAATTTAATGTCCTTGGTACTTAAGTTTTTTTTGTGATGTGAAAATGGGCTGTCAAATCCGAGCATACAATGATAAAAAAAAAACTAATCCTTAGTGTGCGATAAAGGATGCTTATAATTAAACCTAATTAATTACATTTTATTGATATTTGTTTAATTCATACCAGTTAAAAATCATTCCCAACTAAGTCTCAAGAGTGTCGGTCTCTGTGGTTCGTTGATAGGTCATAAGGGTAATAGTTTTTCGGGTAATAGGTAATATCTGGTTCGGGTAAAGGGTAATAGGTAATAGTTTTTTATTTATTTCCGTAAAATAGAGGGTTTTTGCCTCAATTCAGCACTTGAGTATTGGGGGTTTGACGTTTAGATTCGTCAACGCTTGAATTTTGCCCAATATAGTGCTTAAATAATGAACACCATCTGTTTTTAGGACTAAAAAATAGGGTAGGAATACAGGAGTAGATATAGAATTTATTTTCGGGGAGGGGGTGGGGGGGGGGCCATCGAAACCTGGGCTCCCCCATCAGTAATTTTGTCTACTCCGTCCGTGTAGTTAGTGCAACTCTAGGTCCTCTTAGGGGATAAATATACCCCTTTGTCCCCAACCTCCAAATCTGTCCCTGTAAGAGTACTATATATATATATATATATATATATATATATATATATATATATATATATATATATATATATATATATATATATATATATATATATATATATATATATATATATATATATATATATATTATTTTGACTCGACAACCTTTGCTAAAAATATGTTGTCTTGTTTTTTTCTGAATTGTTGCCTTCTGTTTCATTCTCCGTGGCTTAAATTAAATTCTCACTGTAATATGGTTTGATTTATTGGTTAATTAATGTGTCGTCAGTCGGATATCAAAAGATCGTATTTCCATAACTGTAAATTTTCAGAAGAGCCAAAACCTCACAACTTTTTTACTCCCTCTCTGATAACGGTAAAACAAAAACGGATTGATATTTATTGTTTTTACATATCAATCCGTTTTTATTTCACGGTTATCGGAGGGGGGAATAAAAAAAGTTGTGAGGTTTTTTTGCTTTTCTGAACATTTACAATTATGGAGATACGACATTTATGATACCTAACTGACGATGTGTCTTTAACAAATACTGTAAAAACTTGAAATACAATACAATGAAAAACTCAATTCAGGGATAGAATATCGGGGGTTTTACGTTTGAATCCTTCGACGCTTAATTTTTTCTTAATAAAACGCTTGAATTTAGGGGCACCAATTCACACAAATGGGGGGGGCAATTCATTTTTCAAAATCTGGAGGGCGGTTTTTTTTTTCAATGAGAATACCAAAAAGAGGTGTTTTGCAATGCAAATACGATTAAACGGTATTTTTCATAATCTAAGAAGGAGGGGAAAAATTAGGGGGAATTACCCCCCCCCCCCCCCTCCTACCCTGTGAATTGGTGCGCCCGCTTGAGTGATGACTGTAGTCTGTTTTTGGAAGTGAAATAAAATAATATGAGTCTTGTATATTTTTTTTTATTATTATTACTGCGACTCAACAATCTGTTAAAAATACGTTTTCTTGTTGCCTATAGCAATTTTGTCGTTTGTTTTATTCATTATTTTCTTTGTAGATCATTTGCATGTCTCATATATAAAATGATCTGTGCTAATTAATGATTAATGATAATTGATGATATGTAAATAATTAATGAGCTAATTAATATGTGTTTCTAACAACTACAGTAAGTGTGTGTGTGTGTTTTATTAATTATAGCTTGTTTTACTTATTTCATACTGTTTTTTATTACGCACAATGTAAGCTTGACAGTCTTGCCTTTGAGAATCGTTTTAAAATAAAACTTTGAGTCCGGGTGATGTAGGCGCTGAGTTCTCTCAATAAACTTCTGATTCTAGTAAAGCTTTAAACAGTTTGTTTCGATTGTTTTTTTCTTCTTATTGTTCCGCTGCCTCGAATTTTGGTCTGAGAAATCCAGGTTATCAACGCTTAAACGTCCAGATTCCTTGTTTTTCACGAATCGAAATCGCTCGAATTTGATGATAGTGTTTGCTGATAACATTAGTTCATGCCCTGAGGAATTCTCAGGCATGTCTTTCTTAAAACCTATGCTTCAGTCCCCAGATTATCCATGCGGTTTTGTACACTGCTGACAACGGAATTGTAGTGTAAAATGCAAATTATCTATTGAAAAATAATATATATTATAAGATTATATTAAACTGAAAAATGAAAATAGAAAACTAAGAAAATACACATGCTATACTTTAATATACTTTAAATATAAAAAATATACTTTTATCCGCTTGTAGAATTTTGGATGCCAATGTGAGTGGTTAAGTATGGTACTGTAACGTGGGCACTTCGAAAGGCTGAGGAAAATGTGCTAAATGTTTTCCAGAGGAATTGTCCGAGGATAGTCTTTGGTACTTGTTTTACTGACTGTATATAAAAAAAGGCTGCACAATAAGCTGCAATTTTTAGAAGAATTGTCGGAGGGCAGTCTCAGGTACTTGTTTGATTGACTGTATGTCAAGCAATATGCTGCACAATAAGCTGCACTTTTATGAGGAATTGTCCAAAGGTAGTCTTAGGTACCTATTCGATTGACCGTATATCAAACAATAAGATATGTGAAAAATACTGTTCGGCCCCACTCTCGAGGGCCATAGCAAAGGAAAGGCTAAGAATCACTAAGCCAAATTTTAGGAATGAAGAATGGCATATTGCCAAGGATTATGCTTTTTGGCCATCCATCAGTGGCCAGATAAAAATTAGGTCGCCTCCGAATAGGATGGGACGAGGCCATAGGGAATAATTTGAAGCAAATTTGAACTTCATGGGAGAGGATAAAATATTGAATTTTTGAATATATTGGTGTGGGGGGGACCATGCGCAGCCGTGTTTTTTTGTAGACCCCCTCCCCCTTCCCGAAAAAGAATCCTGGGTACGTAACATATATATATATATATATATATATATATATATATATATATATATATATATATATATATATATATATATATATATATATATATATATATATATATATATATATATATATATATATATATATATATATATATATATATATATATATATATATATATATATATATATATATATATATATATATATATATATATATATATATAAGCTTAACGTAATTCCAATGTAATTCAAGTGTTTCTCTTCAGGTTGGTTAGATGACTCAATCTTCGTTCATCGGCCATTAGAACATTGGACCAATACTTCTGAGAGTTATAGCCAAAGAGCATTTACTACTGGTAGAAGAAGATACCCTCCTCCTTCTGGCCCTCCCCCGGCTGTTCCTGGAAAAGAATCGGCAATTTTCAGCAATAAGGTAAGACTTGAGCCCTTTTTATTTCGATGTAGGGGCTTGTCTTAACTGGTGAATAACAGTAATAAAAATCCTGTGGCGTCTTAACTGGCGAATATCCGTAATAAAAATCCGGTTTATTCGGTGTAATGGCTTGTCTTAACTGGCGAATAACAGTAATAAAAATCCGGCGGTGTCTTAACTGCCGAATAACAGTAATAAAAATCCGGTGGTGTCTTAACTGGCGAATAACAGTAATAAAAATCCGGTTTATTCGGTGTAGTGGCTTGTCTTAACTGGCGAATAACAGTAATAAAAATCCGGCGGTGTCTTAACTGCCGAATAACAGTAATAAAAATCCGGTTTATTTGGTGTAGTGGCTTGTCTTAACTGGCGAATAACAGTAATAAAAATCCGGTGGTGTCTTAACTGGCGAATGACAGTAATAAAAATCCGATTTATTCGGTATAGTGGCTTGTCGTAACTAGCGAATAACAGTAATAAAAATCCTTCATTTTTGGTTAATAATGTGAATAAGGCGAGTAATGCTAATAACATTAAAGTAGCAGAAGTTTCTATTTTGCTTCTTCATCTGTTGACGTAATACCAGTCTACTGGTTTGAATTGGCTATTGGTTGGAGGGGAATACATGGTCTCTTCTAATCGTCTTACATGTAAATTAATAATGCTCTGCTCTCAGTTATTTGTGAGAGCCGAAATTGCTCTCAGAAATTACTGCTCTCATATCAAAATCATATCTGCTCTCAGCAATTTCTGTATAAGCTTCATAACATGTGACATCCTCATGACCTTCATCACACTAATTAGGAAACATTTCGGGGGGGGGGGCATTTAGAGCTGGGTTGACTCTGGCTGAGCTTAGAGTCACACCATTGACCCCGTTCCAAACCAAATAACCTTTTAGCTTAGCATCCAACTTTATTATAAGATGTCAGTGGCATGAAACATTTGAATAACCTTTAGATTTCTATACCAATGAGGCAGATATAAAAGGAATTTACAGTAACAGAACTACAATGCCCTAATGTCCAGCCCCCCCCCCCTCCGTATTTATGCCTATATAAAAGCTTGCTGTGTATATAAGAGTTTAAATTTAAGCTAAGAAAGAATACGCATTGTTATTATTCTAAAGAATTTTATTCAATTCTTGATCTATATTGATTCGAAGCATAATTTGTTCAGTGAATATGAATGACATATTCGTCGATTTTTTGAATTTTTTTGAATTTGATGAATTTTTTTTGAATTTGATGAATTTTTTTGTTGAAAGGAGGAGAGTAGTTCAGTAATTTAAATTACCTCTTACAGAAAAAAAAAACGCATCAAAAATGTATTTTTTGTGTATTTTTGTTACACTTTTACGATTCAAACAAACATTTCAGGGGGTGCTTAGAGGGGTCCAAACCCGTCTAACCCCTTCCCTGAATACGAGAGTGGTTCAAACCCACTCCCCAGAATACGGCCATAGGCGGGTCAAACCATTTTGAAGGGGCCCAAAAGGCTAAATTATCATGTTCTTTTCTAGAAAAGGCGGAGTTGTTATTATTGTTTTAATAAAATGTTTCATCTCACGGCCGTCGTCCATCTATCATTTCGTCGAGGGGTATTTTTTGGAACAAACTGGGGCCATTATTTTGAGATGCTGAAGCCACCGTAGTTTCTGCTGTTTGACTTTATTTAGATTTCTGTTTTGGGATTTCATATATCTTCGTGTTTCCCCGTTTGTCACATTATATATATATATATATATATATATATATATATATATATATATATATATATATATATATATATATATATAGCTATTGATGACCATATTCATGTCAAAATCCCAAACTCAATCATCATTGCCTCGGCTTATCTTTTGTCATTATGGAATACATATCGCCGAACCTTTGTTTTTTTTAGCAAAGGTATGGTAGGCATTGATGACCTTATCCATGTCAAAATCCCAAATCCAATCATCATCGTTATCATTTTCAATTTTTTACACGTTTTGATTCTCGCTGTCCATTGACTCACTGCTCTTCATTTTCATTTTTGACTCCCTCAGTTGTTCGGTGTCGTATGTCTTCTAACTGCGTGTGTCTTTGCTCTTCATTTTAATTTTAACACGCTCTAATTGTCGTTTTCGCATGTATTCTAACTACCTGTGTCTTCGCTCTTCATTTTCCTTTTTGACACGTTAGTTCAGGTGTTGGTTCCAAAGAATCATCATTTATTGTAATTGCAACTGCAAATTTTGGTTTTTGGGCCTTCCAGCAGACATTTTATTATATAAATAACTGTTGCGTTGGAAACCTAACAATCTTATTTATGGTATGCATGACATCATTTAAGAAAATACTTATATGATGCCATATATGATTCATAAGAAATGCTTATACGATGTACTAACATAGTACATGACGCCATTTGCAGAAACCAAAATTCAGCCTCTTAACGATTTTTCTCAGTCTTAGGACCTATCCAGATCGTTTTTTTATGCGGAGATATCCCTAGATACCAATTTTATCGAAAAAATGGTGAGCCACTTTCGAGAATATATATATATATATATATATATATATATATATATATATATATATATATATATATATATATATATATATATATATATATATAATACTTGGAATTTTTGGCAATCATAATATTTGGTGTTGTTTCATCATTAATCTGTGAACCGTAGTTAAGCCATTGTAGCCTTCCTTTCACTATAGCCCTAGAATTTGGGGTGGTTATAATTATTTTCAATAAAAATATTTAGATGTGGTTTTTTAATTTGGATCTGCTTCTATTTATTCATTATATTTTACTTTTCAGCCCGGTCGAATCAACATGAAAGAATTTACAAATGTAACTGATGTTCTGGCCAAGATTCGTTTGACATCTACAAGAGAAGGGAAAGAGGCTCTCCTTCCTCCTGCTCCTCCTCCGCGCCTCGGCAAGGTGGGTTCAAGCTCTAGCGTCCCTACTCCTCCTCCTAAACATAGGAACGCTCCTCTTGCCACGCCTGAAGAAGAAGGGGGCCCTTTGAGTCCTCAGGTCAGTCCTAGCTATGGACCCAATGTCAGAACAAAGCATGGCGTTGAATTTCATTTTCTTTTTTTATTTTACTGTTTATTTATATTTTTTTTTTATTTGGTTGTAAGTACTCGTGAGGCTTCATTTTCTACCTCTTTAAACACGCTTCAAATTTCATCCTTTTGCAATGAACAAAACATACTAACCAAATTCTCAAGATTTAGTTCTTGACTAAATTATGACTAAAAATGTGCCTAAATTTGAAAAAAAGTCTATTTCAAGCTATTGAAATATCGATTAGATGATTTTAATCGTTACAATAGAAAATTGATGGGATTGTAATCTCGATTCGTCTCAGCGGTCAAGGGAAATAGAGAAACGCACAAGGCGAGGTCTATGTTTAAAATTATGTCCAAGATTTTCTAAACGGATAAATCAAAAATTGCTCTCTCTCTCTCTTTCTCTCCCTATCGCTTTCTCTTTTTTCTCTTTCTCTCTATTTCTCTCTCTATCCCTCTTGCTCTTTCAATCTACCTTTCTATTTCTACCTTTCTCTCTTTCTCTTTGCCTTTCTCTCTACCTCTCAACCTCTACATCTCTCGCTCTCTTTCTCTCTTTTTCTTTCTTCCTTTCTTTCTTTTTTCTTTCAGTCACTCACTCACTTTCAATTGCTTCATTATTGAGCTAAAGCCGTAGGGTTTGCACCTTCACACTTTTTATCTGATCTGCTGTTTTTTGGATTTTGTTGTTTCTACAGCTGTCCAAAATCAAAACATTAATTTATATTTTTAACTATCCCCTACTCATTTTTTTTTCCTGAAAAGCATAGTTAAAAGAGACCCATAAAATTTTTGCTGAAAAATAGCTAATGACTTTAAATTACATAATAAATTAGTTCTTTTAATCATCATACAAGTTTTATGTATGTTCTTTTAATGTTCTGTTTTATGTTCTTTTAATCATAATACAAACATATGATGTTCTGTTCTGTTTATGTTCTATATATGTTCTGTTTTATGTTCTTTTAATCATCATACAAACATACAAGATGTTTCTTACCATAAGACAAGTTTTCTTGTCTTATGGTATTTTTGTCTTGTTTTATGGTATTTTCTTGTCTTGTTTTATGGTATTACAAGTTTTCTTGTCTTATTTACCATAAGACAAGTTTTCTTGATAAGATGTCCATACGCTTAGGATCCTCTAGTAATCTTGTCGCAAGTTTTTTTTTTCAAGTTTTTAACTGGAAAAGGTTGCATTCAATTACACTTTAACTAGATACAGCCGTTTATATGTACCTTTTGTATTTAACTGCTGAACATATCTTTACTAGCCAAAGAACCTGTCGTATGACAGATATAAAAAAAACATATTCGGTTTTAAGGGGGTGACACCTGGCATCCCCTCTGCATTTTCGTAAATTGACGCAATTAACTGTTTTATGAGGGCTAGAAAAAATATTCTATCCCTTCCTCCAAATTTGAAATTCCGTAATTTCCCCTCCCCTCAAATAAAAACAAACTTTAAAAAACGGACGCGTATGGTATGCCTACCAAACAACATATTTGCCCTGCATTTTAATGAAACTTACAGACTTTTTGTGGTCTTTTTAACGAGATATAATCGCTTAGTTCCAGGCCGAAAAAAGAAAATAAAAACGCTTTCTCTCTTGTGAGCATCCGAAAACCAACTGACTGATCTAATTTTCGATCGTATGGGAAACTATTCTGTTTCTCGTTTGGTAGTCTATTTGCTGGCTGCATCTCAACTACAGTGTAAATTATATATATTATCTTTAATTAAACCTGTTTTACCGTCCTATTTGAAATTAATTCCTTTGAATTTAATTTTTAATTAATTCATATTAGAGCCTAGTCTTCTGCATAATGCTCTTCAATTTAACTTCTTTTAGTTTTGCACAACCCTTTATTGGTTTGAACAGGCATGGAATGAACTTTTTCTCAAACAGTTTTTTTATTTATTTTGTTTGTTTGTTTTTTTTCGAAAAATTAATGGTGATGATTTTGATATAGAGGAAATCACCACCCTGACTTCTAAAATTTAATACAAGTTATACATGCAAAATAAGCAATGCGGCACATTATGCACAACAATCCATTTTATTTGAATTTATTGTTGATTTTAGTGTTAATTGTTTTTATTGAATTTATTGTGGCTTATTGTTGATTTTTGTTTAATCCACTTTTTATCTTTTGATGTAAATGGGCTATAAATAAATATTATATTTTTTACTATATGCTGTAATCATATTATTAACGGCTTTTTTTCTCAAACCAGTTTTTTCTCAAACTGGATTCAAATTTATCCTTACGTCCAATTTTATTTGTTGTGGTAACGAACTGTAAGGAGCGACCCGGCTCAATAGTAACCGAAACTCTAAAAAACGGAATTTTGATACCAATAGATAAATCAAAAGAATCAGATCTTAATGCTAATTTCAAATATTTAAGTTTCATCAAGTTTAATCCTACCCGTCAAAAGTTGCGTGCCTGCGAAAATTTGCCTGATTTTCGGAAAAAGGGGGAAACACCCCTAAAAGTTATAGAACCTTAATGAAAATCACACCATCAGATTTAGCGTATCATAGAACCCTACTGTAGAGGTTTCAACCTTCTATCTGCAAAAATGTGGAAATTTACATTTTTGCCAGAAGAAAGATGCGTTTTTTTTTTTTTTTTTTTTTTTTTTTTCAGGGGTGATCATATTGACCCATTTGGTCCTAGAATATCATGGGAGGGCCTATTCGAACGGAAATTAAAAGTTCTAGTGCCTTTTTTAAGTGACCAAAAAAATGGAGGGCAACTAGGCTCCCACGCTCATTTTTTCCCAAAGTCACCCTATCAAAATTTTTAGATATCCATTTTGTTCAGCATGGTCGAAAATATAATAAATATGTCTTTTAGGATGACTTGATCCCCCAAAGTCCCCGGGGGAGTGCTGAAAGTTATGAACTTTACCGAATGTTTACATATAGTATTGGTTATTGGGAAGCATAGGCCTACAGACGTTTTCAGGGGGAATTTTTTCTGGTAGTAGGGGGGGGGTCAGGGGTTATGTTGAGGAAGTTTTCATGGGGGAAGGGACATTGCTATGAAGGGGGCACCGGATTTCCAAGCATTATTTTAAAAACCATCAGAAATTAAATAAAAAAAAGTTTTCCAACTGAAATTAAGGAGTAACATCAAACCTTAAAACGAACAGAAATTTTACGTATATAATTGTGTTCGCCCCCTAGTCAATACCTTGGTCTTTAAGCCAAAGATTTTTTTTTAGTACTTTCGTAAGAGCTATATATTCTAATTAATGGCCTTTGTGATTCATTGGTCATTTTTAAAGAATTGGAATAAAATTCGAACTTCAGCATAAAGAGTGAGGTATTGACTAGAGGGCGAACCCCCTAATATACGTATTAAAAATATATGAATATAGAAGTTCGTTACATATGTTAATTCGTAAGTTACGTATATTTATTACTAATAAAAAGTTCTTAAATAAAATTAAACAACATTCGAGAAAGTCATTTAACCAAATAAAAGTAAAATTGATATGTAAATTTTGTTTTAATTATTGATCTAAGGGGAGCCAAAATCAAAACCAGTATTAATTCGAAAATGTTCAGAAATTAAATAAAAAAACAATTTTTTTTAAACTGAAAGTAAGGAGCGACATTAAAACTTAAAACGAACAGAAATTATTCTGTATATGAAAGGGGCTGCCCCCTCCTCAACGTCTCGCTCTTTACGCTAAAGTTTGACTCTTTCTCACAACTCTATATTTTTTTTTAAACAATAAAAAACTTTAGCGTAAAGAGTGAGGCGTTGAGGAGGGGACAGCCCCTTTCATATACGGAATAATTTATTCTCGTTTTAAGTTTTAATGTCGCTCCTTACTTTCAGTTAAAAAAACTTGTTTTTCTTATTTAATCTTCTTGAAGGATGTACATTTCTTAAATGATTTTTTCCTGTATTTTTCGTGTTATAAACAATCATTTTGTTACTTTTTCTTCTTTTTTACCTTGTAAGAGTGCGAGTTTAAGTTAGTCCTGAAATTTCACCAGGAAGAAATGAACTTTTTCAAACACTTTTTCTATATTTAAATTTATGATTATATTCACTTTTATTTGTATTGCTCTTGAATGTTTTCCTTTTAAAATGCTTTTTTTATGCTTTTACCTACCTTTTTTCGTGTTATAAAGAAGCATTTTATGTTTTTTTTTTCTTTTTTACTTGTAAATTAAAGATACAAATAAAATTAAAGTACAAAATAAAATTATTTGTTAAAATACAAATAAAATAAAATTAAAGTAGCGGGAATTTAAATTTGTCCTGAAATTTTTCTAGAATAAAGGCATTCTTAAAAAGCCCAATATTTAAGTGATTCGTTTCATGCTCAACTTATTGTGTATTTATATATTTTTTTTTATTGAAAGGCGAAGGAATTTAGTATCATGTTAGAATAATATCATGTAGTATCAGTTCTATCATGTTAGAATAATCAGTGAGTCATTTCGATAAAATCTGTAATGTTTTGGGAAGCAGATAAAACTGTAATGTGTAGTTTTCTTGGGACTTTCATCAAATTTGCTCATGAGTTCTGGTTAAAAAGAAATACGTAGATTGAAGTACAAAAGAATTCGCTACATTCAGGGGCGTCAATTGGGAAGGAGGGTTAATTATCCCCGTAGGCTTTTGGCCCCCCCCCCCTTTCCTGCCTTTTTTTGAAATAATGCTTTTTGGGTACTTTCATTGAAAATATTTATTTGTATTTTCATAAAAAAAAAAATTGCTTCCCCCTAGATTCTGAGTAACATATAACATTACGAAAGTAATGTTAAATTGTAAAACTATAATGTGTTAGATTTGCTAAAAAAAAAAAAAAAAAAACACGACAAATGTTTAGGTATTTTTTCGGTAGTTTGAGCTCTTCGGCTAGTGAAGCTGGTTAATTTAGACCTCTATGTGGGGTATTAGCTTTGATAAAAAACCGGTGGCTGTCCTAGGGTTAACCAAAAGGCACCCCCCCCCCATGGGGCTCACGTCATTTTTAACCATTAACCGTCAATTTTTTGTGACCTCAAGGATGGCGTTTCCAGTTTTCAAGTGTTAGCCCTTTCATAACTAATTTGGAGATGCACCACTGGTCAGTGACTTGTCAGTAGTACTGTAGTAGTAGTAGTAGTAGTGGTTGTTGTCATCGGCTTTTTACGAACAAGAAAGGGCTTAGTCGCAAAAATTACCTTAAAAAAGAAAACTTAAATGTTTTGCTATTTCTTTGGAGGTAGACGAAGTAGATAGGGTAGCGTGAAGGCGTAAGTGTTTTTTTTGCCTTGAGTAGCTTGAAGTTGATTGGAGTTTATGGAATTTGCTAAGGAGTAATGTTAGTATTACCCTCCCTTTCGTTTAGATGTGTGGGTAGAATCAATTTAAGTCATTTGTGCAATCTTATTTTAGGTCAAAGAAGGTATTGGATCTCATTTTGGTGGCTCTTATGATGGTGACTATAGCTATAACTCCGTCCATCATTCCAGTGGCTCTTCAAAGCCAAGGAGCAGATTAAGAAGGGATAAGGAGCTTAGACAAGGTAGCTTTTTCATTATGTTCGATAGTACATCACTACAGGGTGGATTCAGAAGATTTTTTTTCGGGGGGGGGGGGGGCACGAAACAAAACATTTAATGCTCACTACGTTTCGGCTTGGAGAGGCGTGCCACTGATTGCCGGTATGTCTGCAAATGTTTTTCTACATTATTTTCTGATTTTCTTTAGAGACATTAAGGGACTGCGTTTCCGAAGGATATTCTACCACGCTACTTAGATTCATAGGATATCATTTAGTCTCGTAAACACCGCTCCATCCTAAAACGCTAATGGAATTGCTGTAGCCTATTATAACTCAATCCCAGGGTTTGGGGATGATAAACCACACCAGTTCACAGTGCAAATACATGCAATGAGAGGTTTCTTCTATAGAATTACCATTAGAAAAAAATACGAAAAATATGCAGGACTCATTTAAAGACTTGTGTTGTTGAGAACTGTCAGTGAAATTTTCAGACGCAGTTGCCTTTGTTACTTAAGAAAAGTGGGGATATTATGCCAAATGTTTTTTCAAGTAGTTGTTTGGCAATGCTGTTCAGCGTAAAAAAAAAATCAAAGAAAATACTGATTAGCGTGCTTTATCTTCTTTCCGAAAAGTTTTCGTAACTTATGTTACAGCTATACCTCCACCTGCAACGGTAGTTCGTTTTCGAATGTCCGTTATAATTATGAGATATCGTAGATCGAGCCAGGTATTTTTAATAGGAATTAAGGCCAACGATAAATCAAGTAATATAACCGTCATAATCAGTAAAATTGCCTTCAAAGCCAATCCATACTCGGTAGTGATTTCATAAGTTTAGATAAAAACAAGAAATAATTATGCTAGCTTGACCTGACGACTAGACGAATATTTATTGAGAAGCCATTTTGATATGCCATTGAGCCCAGGAAGTCGTAATGAAATAACCGAGGAAGCAGCCCAAAGGGCCCTCTTCCTATCGTCTGATTGTAAGGTTCAGTACGCCCGAAGAAAATAAAAGCGGAATATGAATATATCAATATGTCAATAATCGTTTTATCTTCAATTTTTAATCTGCTGCTAATTATTTGCTGATTATATTACTTCACTAACTATTTTATGTAAAGTACACTGTGTCTAAATATGTATTTGTACATAGAGGGAAATAGGTCCCTTTTTTTACTTTTATTACTAAACTAATAAGAAAGGAGGCAATAAGACGTTAAAGTCACGGCAAAAATGGATTATGTTTTTGTTTTCTCTCCCTCCTTTTTTTTTTTTTTTTTTTTTTTTTTTTTTTTTTTTTTTTTTTTACGCGTTGACTTCCTAGTCTTTGGTCAATCTTTTAACCTTTTATAATGTGACCTGAGAGCACTTTAAGCACTAGAGCCTTATATCCGAAAACCATTTTAAAATCATTTTAAAATTTTATGTTTAAGCGTCCTTTTTCAGACCGTAACTTTGTAAATATATGCACGATTCCTTTACAGACGTCAGGAAAAAGTGAAAAAAAACTACTTGATGCCTTTTTTATGGGGTTGCCAAGTATAATAATTGTTTCAATCTCAATTGACCCCCCCCCCCCCCCCTGATGGTCCCATATATAGCCCTAGGACATACGTTCGTACAAAGCTAAAAAGCGGCACTTACACAACAAATTTCTTACTTTATTATATGCTTTATTTTAATCAATTTGTCATATTTATTTCCATTGTTATCTTATTTGTAAATCATTTTTAAGAGGGTTCGGTATAGTATATCTTATTTTGCGAGTCTCAGCTTCGGCTGACAATCTCAATGACAAAGGGCTTACTACTTAATTTTCCCAGCACCACCGGGAGCAAGGCCGTATCCTGGGGGGGTTACCCGGTTTTAACCCCCCCCCCCCCCCCGAAATTTTTGACCGACTCGAAAATAAGTCGAAAATTAGTAAAACCTATGTAAAAATCAGTAAAATTAGTCGAAAACTGAGTCAAAAATTAGTAAACCCCCCTCCCCCCCAAAAAGTCAAAAATTAGTAAAAACCCCCCTGAACAAAAATCCTGGATACGGCCCTGACAGGGATCATCCGAATTAATTTTGTTAGGGGATCTTAAATGTGTCAACAGTTCGAAAAGCTAACGAGAGGCTAGTTTAAAACAGAGAAAACCTAATATCTCTTACTAATTATTAAGCATAACGCTGTCTAATAAATGTGCAGTATAATTAACGTGCATCTTTTCGCAAAAATTTCAATCAAAGCAGATAGCGCAACAGGAAACTTCCAAAGCTTTGAAAATATTCAATGACACTTCTTTTGAGCAGATTTTTAATGTTTTCCAAGCATGTATACTAGGATATTTCATGGGACTGCCATTTTCTGAATTAAAAAAAAAATATTCCGTGTTCAATGAAAAAAAAAATTATGCTTTCTCATTAAATTAGTTCAATTAAATCCTTATATCTCTATCTCTAAGTTAAATGGTTTTTCTAAGATTTCCAGGAAAGTAGGTGTCAGCTTTTAATTTTCCGTCGCTTATTCGGATCTTTTATCAAAGCTATACAAGTTATGGCAAGGTTGCCTTATCAGTTCTTAATAGTTTGAGCACACAAACTAAAAAAGGTTGTAATAGACGAAATGGGGTGATTCCTTAAGGTATCGAAGAGCCTTAAAAGTGTTAATCGAAGAGCCTTTTAAGGGACTAAAAAAGCTTATAATGAACGAGATAGGGTGATTCCTTAAGGTATCGAAGAGCCTTAAATTGTTAATCGAAGAGCCTTAAATGGACTAAAAAAGCTTATAATGAACGATATGGGGTGATTCCTTAAGGTATCGAAGAGCCTTAAAGTTTTAATCTAAGAGCCTTAAAGAGACTAAAAAAGCTTACAATGAACGAGATAGGGTGACTCCTTAAGGTATCGAAGAGCCTTAAAGTGTTAATCGAAGAGCCTTAAAGGGACTAAAAAAGCTTATAATGAACGAGATAGGGTGATTCCTTAAGGTATCGAAGAGCCTTAAAGTGTTAATCAAAGAGCCTTAAAGGAACTAAAAAAAGCTTATAATGAACGAGATAGGGTGATTCCTTAAGGTATCGAAGAGCCTTAAAGTGTTAATCGAAGAGCCTTAAAGGGGCTAAAAAAGCTTATAATGAACGAGATAGGGTGAGTCCTTAAGGTATCGAAGAGACTTAAAAGTTTTTATCGAAGAGCCTTAAAGGGACTAAAAAAGCTTAGAATGAACGATATCGGGTGACTCCTTAAGTTATCGAAGAGCCTTATAGTTTTAATCGAAGAGCCTTAATGGAACTAAAAAATCTTATAATGAACGAGATAGGGTGACTCCTTAAGGTATCGAAGAGCCTTAAAGTGTTAATCGAAGAGCCTTAATGGGACTAAAAAAGCTTACAATGAACGAGATAGGGTGATACCTTAAGGTATCGAAGAGCCTTAAAGTGTTAATCGAAGAGCCTTAAAGGGACTGAAAAAGCTTATAATGAACGAAATAGGGTGATTCATTAAGGTATCGAAGAGCCTTAAAGTGTTAATCGAAGAGCCTTAAAGGGACTAAAAAAGCTTATAATGAACGAGATAGGGTGATTCCTTAAGGTATCGAAGAGCCTATTCGATACCTTAAGGTATCGAAGAGACTTAAAAGTGTTAATCGAAGAGCCTTAAAGGGACTAAAAAAGCTTATAATGAACGAGATAGGGTGATTCCTTAAGGTATCGAAGAGCCTTAAAGTTTTAATCGAAGAGCCTTAAAGGGACTAAAAAAGCTTATAATGAACGAGATAGGGTGATTCCTTAAGGTATCGAAGAGCCTTAAAAGTGTTAATCGAAGAGCCTTAAAAGTGTTAATCGAAGAGCCTTAAAGGGACTAAAAAAGCTTATAATGAACGAGATAGTGTGATTCCTTAAGGTATCGAAGAGCCTTAAAGTGTTAATCGAAGAGCCTTAAAAAGACTAATGAAGCTTGTAATGAACCAGATAGGGTGATTCCTTAAGGTATCGAAGAGCCTTAATGTGTTAATCGAAGTGCCTGAAAGGGACTAAAAAAGCTTATAATGAACGAGATAGGGTGATTCCTTAAGGTATCGAAGAGCCTTAAAGTGTTAATTGAAGAGCCTTAAAGGGACTAAAAAAGCTTATAATGAACGAGATGGGGTGATTCCTTAAGGTATCGAAGAGCCTTAAAGTGTTAATCGAAGAGCCTTAAAGAGACTAAAAAAGCTTATAATGAACGAGATAGGGTGATTCCTTAAGGTATCGAAGAGCCTTAAAAGTGTTAATCGAAGAGCCTTAAAGGGACTAAAAAAGCTTATAATGAACGAGATATGGTGATTCCTTAAGGTATCGAAGAGCCTTAAAAGTGTTAATCGAAGAGCCTTAAAAAGACTAAAAAAGCTTATAATGAACGAGATAGGGTGATTCCTTAAGGTATCGAAGAGCCTTAAATTGTTAATCAAAGAGCCTTAAAGGGACTAAAAAACTTATAATGAACGAGATAGGATGATTCCTTAAGGTATCGAAGAGCCTTAAAGTGTTAATCGAAGAGCCTTAAAGGGACTAAAAAAAGCTTATAATGAACGAGATAGGGTGATTCCTTAAGGTATCGAAGAGCCTTAAAAGTGTTAATTGAAGAGCCTTAAAGGGACTAAAAAAGCTTATAATGAACGAGATAGGGTGATTCCTTAAGGTATCGAAGAGCCTTAAATTGTTAATCAAAGAGCCTTAAATGGACTAAATAAGCTTATAATGAACGAGATAGGATGATTCCTTAAGGTATCGAAGAGCCTTAAAGTGTTAATCGAAGAGCCTTAAAAAGACTAATGAAGCCTGTAATGAACCAGAGAGGGTGATTCCTTAAGGTATCGAAGAGCCTTAAAGTGTTAATCGAAGAGCCTTAAAAAGACTAATGAAGCCTGTAATGAACCAGATAGGGTGATTCCTTAAGGTATCGAAGAGCCTTAAAGTGTTAATCGAAGAGCCTTAAAAAGACTAATGAAGCTTGTAATGAACCAGATAGGGTGATTCCTTAAGGTATCGAAGAGCCTTAAAGTGTTAATCGAAGAGCCTTAAAAAGACTAAAAAATTTGTAATGAACGAGATAGGGTGATTACTTAAGGTATCGAAGAGCCTTAAAGTGTTAATCGAAGAGCCTTAAAAAGACTAATGAAGCTTGTAATGAACCAGATAGGGTGATTCCTTAAGGTATCGAAGAGCCTTAAAGTGTTAATCGAAGATCCTTAAAGGGACTAAAAAAGCTTATAATGAACGAGATAGGGTGATTCCTTAAGGCATCGAAGAGCCTTAAAGTGTTAATCGAAGAGCCTTAAAAAGACTAATGAAGCTTGTAATGAACCAGATAGGGTGATTCCTTAAGGTATCGAAGAGCCTTAAAGTGTTAATCGAAGAGCCTTAAAAAGACTAATGAAGCTTGTAATGAACCAGATAGGGTGATTCCTTAAGGTATCGAAGAGCCTTAAAGGGACTAAAAAAGTTTATAATGAACGAGATAGGGTGATTCCTTAAGGTATCGAAGAGCCTTAAAAGTTTTAATCGAAGAGCCTTAAAGGGACTAAAAAAGCTTATAATGAACGAGATAGGGTGATTCCTTAAGGTATCGAAGAGCCTTAAAGTGTTAATCGAAGAGCCTTGTAAAGACTAATGAAGATTGTAATGAACCAGATAGGGTGATTCCTTAAAGTATCGAAGAGCCTTAAAGTGTTAATCGAAGAGCCTTAAAAAGACTAAAAAAGCTTGTAATGAACGAGATAGGGTGATTCCTTAAGGTATCGAAGAACCTTAAAGTGTTAATCGAAGAGCCTTAAAAAGACTAAAAAAGCTTGTAATGAACGAGATAGGGTGATTCCTTAAGGTATCGAAGAGTCTTAAAGTGTTAATCGAAGTGCCTTAAAGGGACTAAAAAAGCTTGTAATCAACGAGATAGGGTGATTCCTTAAGGTATCGAAGAGCCTTAAAAGACTAAAAAAGTTTGTAATGAACGAGATAGGGTGATTCCTTAAGGTATCGAAGAGCCTTAAAGTGTTTTTCCACTGAGGCATTGAATAGCCTTGAACGGTATTTTATATCCAGCGGATCTGAAATTTTTTACAATGAGATATAGGTCTAATGGTTTTGACAGGTCAAGGAACCCGTTCGAAAAAAGAGAACAAAACATCATCAGATGCAAAACAACAGAGAAGTATATTAATTAGGGCTAACATTTGGAACATCATGGGAGTGGGCTGCATTTCCGAATTAAAAAAAAAAATGTTTTGAAACAACATCAAAAATATATGTTGTATTTTGTTCGCCTTGTCCCTATGTCAGTAATGGAATCATGCAAATCTTTAACTGGTCAATTTGTGATTCACGCTCGTTACATCTATTGATAAGACCGCGCCTACCTCTCCTTCAAAAGAACCTAGAGCCGTATAATTTATTTGTTTGTATTTGATCTTCCGTAAACGATGAAGGAAGAAATTTAATTGTCGTCAGGCGATGACCTAACCAGACGAAATACGATTCAAAATAATATATTTTGAAGTTTTAAAATATTTAAGAGATATTTTAAGTATAAAGAATTTAAGCTTCGTTCTACCTTATACGTTTCACCTTTCACTGCACAAGCAATTAAGATCGTCTTTCATATTTTACCCCTCATATACCCATATACACCTTATTGTACCCCTTCATATATAAACGGATATTGTACCCCTCAGTGTTTAAAGTGGCATAAAAGGTGAAGTTCCCGCCCCCTTATTGAAAACAAACTTTAAAATTTGGTTTTTTGGACGCCAGATATTTAGGGAGCTTTAGACTTTAGAGTTGGTGCTGATTTTGTCTAAACTTGTGCATATTTTTCTAGTCGAATTAATTTCGTACAATACTCTTTATGGTGACGTAATGAACGAACAGCTTGGAATTGCACATGAACACAGTCCAAAAACCAGCCGTATGGGTAATTAAGACATTTAGCGGGCTGTTAACCGTCGTTTTGAAAATAACTAATGTAATTGAGCTATTCAGAAGCCAAGTTGAAAAGCTGCGTGTTTTTTAGGGTTTTGACGCCAAAGCAATCATTTGATTCCAAAAAATGTTTCTTCTTAAAGAATTTGGATGTAAATCAAGGTTACTTACTTAAACCACCCCAAAAAGCGGGATGAGCAAGGTAAACTAACCCTAAATTTAGATTTTAACAAAGTTTTGGGGGGAAAATATTTCAAAGAATTTGAAAAAAAACGTGAGGGAAGCAAAGAGAAAAGAGTATATACACTTGCTTAGATACTTGGTCTAGCGGGGATGGTTTAGGGTCAGAGATTTAAGGAGTATTTGGTGTAATAAAATATATTTAACAAGAGTTGAAAACCTGTGGCACTACTAACAGAGCAGCACTGCCTATGATAATTAGAAAATATTCAAAATGTGTTTATATTAACTTACTAAAATTTACTGGATTTTGTAGGTAAACGTTGAACAAATACAAAATTACAAAAAAAAAACTTTTTTTTTTACCGGGGTTGAATTTCTCTCCTGAAATTTTTACCAAACTCGTAAAAACGTAACAAAAATTTTTTTTGGTAATTTTTTTGGAGATTTTTAAGGGGGGAGTGTCTTTTTAGGTTAACTTGACGCTACACTTTAGGCCACTATGCCAAAACATTTTCAACATGTTTTGTATACTGTAATACAAATATAATTTTTTCAGAACGATGATTGGTACCCTCCCCCCTCCCTCTAGTAATCTCCTGAATTCCTATCTTCTGTTCTCCTAATTCTCTAGAATAGTTATTTAAAATACTTATTTTCGCTTTTTGTAGAATTTAGCTCGTTTCAATGAAAAAACAAATACACATGCTCGTTCAAACACGTGCCATATTAATCGATTTGAAACCTGAACCGCTCTACCTGAACCGTCATTTATGTCAATGACGGTAAGAGCGTTTTTTAAGAGCGTCATTTATGTTAATGACGTTAAAGAAGGTAAATTCTTACCTTCTGATATAAGTTAATTGGGTAGTGGAAGCGCTTGTTCAAACCAGATTTAACATCTCTTGCCCTGTCAGACCCGTTTCCAGGATTTTTTTTGGGATCCGTAAAAAAGTATATCAGTAAAAGTATAACTTGACGCTATACTTTATGCCAAAACATTTGAACATGTTTTGTATACTGAAATGCAAATATTTTTTTTTCCCGAACGATGATTGGTACCCCTCTCCCCTCCATCTAGTAATCTCCTGAATTTCTATCTTCCGTTCTCCTAGTTCTCTAGAATAGTCATTTAAAATGCCTATTTTCGCTTTTTGTAGAATTTTTGTTTCAATGAAAAAACACATTCACGCACATGCCTTATTAATCGATTTGAAACCTGAACCGCTCTTTACCTGAACCGTCATTTATGTTACTTTAACTGAGATTCAACAAAACATTACATAGTGTGAAGTAATTTGGATTTAAATTCATAATTAATAAATTGTAGTCTCGTACGCAAAGCAAAGAAATGCTGCTATGAAATAACCGATTTGGCTTCTGAATCGCCCTTTTCTTTTGCGAGTTGAAAATTTTGTGAGTCGTGTTTTTTTTTTCTGTGTTTTGTGGGTTACTGTTCAGTCCGCTGTCCGCGAGAGGGTCGAACCCCTTTTTTGTTGGCTGCTGTGAAGTACTGTTCAGTCGGTATAACCCCTTTTTTGTTGGCTGCTGTGAAGTACATACTTTTTTAGTTAGGTTTTATTTCTTTGTTATCTGAAAATGAATTGAACTGAATGCTTCTTAGTTTGAAAAAATTTTAATTTACCGCATAATTGATAAATCACAGCCTTATGAGTGAAGTTAACGAATGTTTATACTACGAAAAATTCAATTTGGCTTCTAAACACTCCTTTTGTTTTGCTAGCTAGCATCTGCTAGCTGCTAGCAAAACTGCTAGCATCAATTTTCTTCTACTCTTGTATGGGGTACTGTGATGTCCATTCTTTTGTGGGTTACCGTGCCGAATTTTAGTTTTAATTAAACCGCCTTTGATGTCAACTTAAAGTGGATTGAAATAAATGTTTCTCTGTGGAAAGTAAGTTTCAAACCGGCTGGTAAGTTTGGCTCAAAGCAAAATCCTCGGAATCTGCTAAATTTCTTCTTAAAATATTGTGTTAACTACTTAGAAAAAGCGAGTCGATAGTATATTTATACTTGTGCCTCTTAATTACTTGTGCCACTTAATTACTTGTGCCACTTAATTACTTGCGCCATGCACTAATACTTGTGCCATTATGATACTTAATTATGAAAATTAATTTTACTTCAGATATTTTTGATATTTCAATCTATGCTTGTCAGTTTTAAACCGAATCTGAAGCAAACCAATTGGAGTCATTTTCTTTTAATTGGGTTATGTGAAATCTGGCTGCATTAGTGAAATTCAGCACATGTGAACCTTGCTTAAAGAATTAAAATTTAACTTCGAAATTATGGTTGAAAATGGTAAATTTGTAGAAACGGATAAATTGCGCCTACGGGAAATTCGGCTGGAACGTCTCAGTCATATCCAAATTTCCCAAATTCCTTCAAAATTTCTTCTTTAAAAAGGCTTCTTTAACTTCCTATATAAAATAGTAAGCCCAAACGACAAAAACCATGAAGGAGAGAGAAACTAGGATAAAAACAGCCAATGAAAAAACAAAACTCAGATTACAATGCAAATATTTCGGTCGAGACCTCCACTTGACCGTCCTCAGTGCAGAATAATAAAAAAATAATACCGATAAAAATCCAAAGATAACATAAAAAAATACAATTGTATTTTTATTTAGTTACCCTTTCACCGTTACTTCGAGAGGGTCGTCATATTTTAGTTTTTGTGTTTGTTTTAAGTTTTGTATTATTTTATTATTATTATTATTTTATTATATTTTATTATTTTATTTTATATTTTATTATTTTATATTATATTATTATATTATTTTATATTTTTTTTATATTATTTTATTTTTTATATTATTATTATATTATATTATTTTATTATATTATTATTATTAGTATTATTTTTTTTATTATTCTGCACTGAGGATGGTCAAGCGGAGGTCTTGACCGTTTGGTATTATTTTTTTTTTACTGGCTGTTTTTGTCATCGTTTCTTTCTTCTTTACGGTTAAGAAAAGAGACAAAAAAAAAATCATATAAAAAAATAGATATAAAACTGATATTATTTAAACTTTTTTTATTGTTTTTGTTCCACTGCTTTATTAAAATTAAACTCGTTTTTCCTCTCTTTTTTCTCATTTCTCGACTGTATCGTAAATTATCAGTTATTCAATGATAATTCATTTTGCTGTCCTTCAGCTTGTGTATTGTTAAATTACTCAAAAATTTACCGTAAAATTACCATTTATTCAACTATAATTTTTTTCCGTTGTCCTTCAGCTTATGTGTATTGCAAAATTACCATAAATTTATCGTAAAATTGTCAAATATGCAACAATAATTTATTTTGCCGTCCTTCAGGTTATGTGTATTGCAAAATTACCGTAAAATTACGAATTATTAAAGTATAATTTGTTTCACTGTCATTCAGCTTATGGGTTTTGAAAATTGCCGTAAATTTACCTTAAAATTGTCAATTATGCATCGATAATTTTTTCGCAGTCCTTTGGCTTATTTGTGTTGCAAAATTACCGTAAAATTACCAAATATTCAACGGTAATTTATTTCGTTATCCTTCAGCTTATATGTATTGCAAACTTGTCAGTTATTCAACGATCAATATATTTCGTCGTGTCTTCAGCTTATGTTATTTGCTTTTGTTTTCTAACTATCTTTAATATACTTAGCTTTCACGGATTCAGATTCCGATCTGAGTTCACCGGATCGACTTCGGCTTAGTGATCCTTTGTACAGAAATTCAAGAAAGCCCGGATCCGGGAAACGGATCCGTCGTAAACGTGCAGCCATTCCGGTAGCAATGCCTAAAGCGCCAAGCCTGCCGCTTACGCCACGAAGTGACCCGCGTCTTCAACTGGCGCCAACGGATGGCTCGACGAAAGGTTGGATTCACTGAATATGCGCCATATAACGCTTCTTAATTTTATTTAGTCGATTAATTTGGGCTGAATTGTTTGTAAATTTTAGTTTGCAACCCTGTTCATAACCTACCCTCTTCATATTAATTGCTTTTAGCCGTACTAGCAGCATAACTATAGTCGTATAATTATTATAACTACAGTACTGTTTAGTTGTATAACTACAATACAGATCAACAATATCATTAATTTTCGATTTTATCTAGTCATGCCTCTTTGTCTATTATAATATCTTCTTTTTCTTACTAACGCCTTTTTTCAAAACTTATTGCTAAAAAGAAAGTGGTTGCTAGAGATCAGTAGCCTTAGATGTGTTAGGGACAGTGTTTCCACTTTTCTTCTAAAAAGATCTGTAGAACCTTGGCTGTTTCCGATATCCCGAAAAATCCTGAAAAATCGGATACCTCGCAAAATTGGCAGAAGTGGAAACGCTGTCTATGAAATTAAAGCTTCTAGATATTCCCTGTTAATTTAGATTTATGCTTGTTATTTTTGCCTGCAGGCATTGGTGTTTACAAAACTATTTCCAACTTGTAGAACTGGTTCGACTTTGTAATTCAGTTTTGCTTTATAAACTTTAGAAAGAGAATAGAGAGATTACTTTCCTATTATTCCGTGGTAAAAAGTATGCTTTAATTTGATTGGTTTACATCTGTTACATGGCATATTTTTAAGCCAATCACAATATTCCTTAATTGCATGCTATAAAGGGAATCTATGGACCCCGCCTTTTTAAAACCTAATTTTTTTGTGTGTGAAATTTCAAACCAGTCAAAACAATAGGGAATATAATTTCTTTTGATTGGTTATACAGTGAGAAATTTCAAACCAATAAAATGAATGAAAAGTTGTTGAGTTCACCTGCATCAATTCGAGAGGGGGTAATTGCTCCCTTGGGCATTTTCCCCCCCCCCCCCGAGATTTTTAACATTGTCCCCTAGAATTAAAAATTTCCCCTTATGGCCTTCCTATCTGAATCGATGGTCCTGGTTGAGTCACGATATGTTTTTTTTTTTACAAGTAAACTCTCTATTTCTCTGTGAATCGAGCTTTTTTTCATTATTTCGTGTTTAAGTTAAAGAGTTTGGAACGTTCGGCTAGTGATAAAAAAATGGAAAAAGTATCATATACATTGTCTTTTTTTGTCAATTGTAATGACATCATCATTTCTATAATTTCTCTTTTATTTATTTTAGCTTTCCCTAATAGGAATACTTTTATTTAATTATTATATAAAACGATTTTTTTTTTCTACGAAAAATTCGTATTTTTGATAAATTTAATGCTTAAAAAGGCTGTTTGCACTACGGTCATGCTTTTTGTAACTTAGGCACAATGGACAAGGAAAATGAAAGCCGATTGTTTCAATTGGTTAAGCAGAAACTTGTACAATAAAGGCCTTCATATCCAGTTAACCCCTTCACGCACGAATTTTTTCCCGAAGGGAAAAAAAAATCTGAAATCTTGTTGGGTTAATGATACATAGCTAAAATACAAAGGGTAAAAGTTTCTGGCTGAGTCAGTGATGGCAAACCTGATTTTTGCAGTGTTCTCAGTCGAAGACAGTGTGCTTCACTTGATCAAAATTGGGTATATTTTAGGTAAAAAGTGCACAAAAGGCTCGTTCTGAATAAGTATACAACAAATCACTTAGCATGAAATTCAACAAAACAATCGCGCCCATTGACATTACACAGAGTGATTTTGCATTTCGAACACATTGTGCGAGTCTTCATAACACATGGTGAGTTCTTGCAATGATTCTGCTTGTCGGTCTTTTCTGGCCAATGAGCTGTCTGGTCAAAACGAGCGCTCCGTCTGGGGAGTAAAAAAATCCTGTTCCTTTTCTTAGACGCCTCGCTAAGACCTTCCTCTGTTTCGTCAGAATCCAAGTCACATTCAGTTTTTGGCCTGCCTCGCTTCTTGCCTGGAACAGCAACGTGGGTGAGAGCCTGTGCAACGTCAAGACGAAAGGAAAGTAGGGCAAGACGGCTTTTGTTGCTGATTCTCAGTCGATCACAGTCAGTCGTGCATTCTAGCCATGAGTTACAAACAGCGAGATCCACCATGGGGAAAATCATTCTGAGGGTCCACTTTTTTGATCGGATGAATGTTCTGTAACAAGACAAAAGCTGGTCTATTTTGTCAACTCCACCCATACTTCTGTTGTACTCATTGACAATCTGTGGTTGTGCGATTTCTATCTTTTTCTTTGCAGCCTTTGACCATCTGCTTACTTTACTGACCTCACCTCCCCCCGCACATGTTGAAGCTAGCTGCACGCTGGTATTATCCAACCAGCGTACCAAGACAAATTCATCTTGACCCCCAACTACTTCAGAAAAGCTGCCCCTTCCTGCTCTCTTCAGGTCTTTCTCGGTTTCGAGTGGCACACTTCGGATCCTATTCGCCCGGAATGTACCCGTGCAAAGTACTCCTTTTTCTTTCAACTCTAGAAGAAGGTTGATTGAAGTAAAGAAATTGTCACAATACACGTTTGTGTATGGCGACGGATTGATCGCATTCACCAGCTGGAGGACTATACCAGCTCCGAGACCATATTTTCTAAAGTCTTCCAAGATTTGTGTTTTCTTCCCTTGGTAAACTTCAAAATTTAACTCGGTACCACCCAAAGTATATAAGAGAAAGACCTTGATGCCTCATGGACAAGGTTTACCTCTTATATATTATTTTATTTCAAGATTGCCTGTATATGGTACCATCTGCTCGCTCGTCCACTGAAAGGTTTTCTGTTTGTGGTAGTTGACGCACTCGTGTCAAGACCGTATCAATTGCTGGTCGAACTTTCCATAAACGGTCGTTCGGATTCCTATAATTCAAGTTGTCAACAACATGGAGTGAGGTCCGTAGACGGTGGAACCTATTTACATTCATGACATCAGCAATCAGGGGTATCCTAGTGGCTGGGGACCAAAACATCCTATATCTCGGGAACTTGAAGACACCCATTGCAACATGTATGCCAACGAGTCTCTTGATCTCTTCTTGAGTGGTACCAATGCTCACTCCATTTTTCTATATGGAGTACAAGTTTGTGTAGTTGGCACACCTCTCATAAAATTCTTCAGGAAAATACTTATCAAAGTAAACAATCGGGTCAAGGTCTTCTTCGTCATCAGAGGCTAAGGCTGTTGTAGGAGGGCTCGACTTGCCATTGTTGGTGGGAAAGGGCCTCTTATGGTAACGGAAGTTTCTTTTCTGTTTTTTTTTCCCGTCTCTGCAGCGGGCTGTCGTGTCTCATCATCCAAGATATCAGAATCTTGGGTGTTTTCTTCTTCAGGAGTTTTGTCACCGTCAGTAGGCACGTATGTTTCCTCCTTCTCGCTATCAGATAGGTCCTCTATTTCAGACTGCTTAATATCAATCTCGTCAAAGATATCCCAGATTTCACCTTCATTTTGGATGCGCCGACTTCTTCTAGAGGGTCCTAAAAATAGGAACTATTAGACAAGGACGAAAAAGAGCAATAAGCACCAGCTGGTATCACAGCAATCACAGTTAGTATTATATCTTCCGTTACACACTGTCCTCAGCTGAGGACACGAAAAATAAGACTGCAGATGTCCTTCGAAACTTGTTTGACATCTGCATTCTGCATTTTTTTAACGACATGAAGATATCTTGTTGAGCCGGCCAAATGTCCCACAGATCGTTCCTTGTTGCTTTGTCTCTTTCTAGTGGAAAACATCAACTTATGCACACTGTCCTCAAATGAGTACACTCAGCTTTTATACCAGCGCTCCCTAACCAAAAAATCGCAGCCATTCGAAAAAGTTTTCTCTATTACTGTCAAACATTCAATTATTCATGCTAAAAAACACAAATGCCTCAGATTCATACTTACCGAGTTATAAAGATTCAACTCTTACCTGGTTCAGGACTTTTTCTTCCATTTGACATGATAAATCCAAGAAAATTCTCCATAATTCTGTCTATGCCTGGACTAAAGTGAAAAAAAAGATGGCACGCAGGACTGACTTGTGCAAAACTACAGATATCACCACGAAAGCGTTACGAGCTACCTAGCGGTACAAATTAAATCGAGAAGTTGACGTACTCAGGTGAGGACACTATGCGTGAAGGGGTGCAGTTTTGGTAGTAACCGGGGCGAGATTTTAAAAAAAAACGCGGTAAATACCAGCCAAAAATAAGCTAAAACTATGCCACTAAACAGCTTATCGGCAAACAATCGACTGAGCCAAAAACTTAAGAACATATAGTTTTTCTTTGAAGATATAGTTGTCTTTGGGAATTCACAGACTTAATGTTTGAAATTTTAAAAGTGAAAAGTATTGTAATATTTAACTCATTATTATTTTTATGATTCAATGTGGCAACACTGAAGAACACGTGGCACCGATGTTGAAACTTTATATATTTGAAATAACTAAAAGAGAATCTTAGAAAATCAATGTTTTCAGGCATGAATAGACCTAAGATGGGTCCCAATGTTTGCCCTAATCATTGCCTAAATGTTGCCCTAAGATGGGCAGCAAATGTTTTTATTTTGATGTTCTTAGTACTTTAACTCAATCATAATATCAACTATGTCCTTCGAATATCAGAACTTCAAGAAGAAAAAAAAAAATTAACAACAATTGAATTTAGCACATTCCACAAAGATTAGTTATTAAATAGAAATAAAATGTTAGCTTAAAGATTATGATTAAAATTTAAGCGACGACGAGAAATATCAAATTTAAAAATGGAATTTGAACAGTCATATAAATCATTTTCATAATCCCACACTCAACTTTTTTGTATAAAATTTTTTTTTCATTTTGTTTAAAAAAAAAGTTAAAAAATTTAAATTCCTCGTCTCAAGCGCTGTCCAAGTATGTGCATCAAAAGTTGTTATACTTATTACATTTAATACACCGGGTAGTATTTCTAGTTGCGGTGATACAACCCTTCAAATCTTCGAATAGAAAATGTATGCCTTGTGGCATTTGTGGCTTTAGATCAGATTCGAATACTACCATGACTTGATGTCAGCATCGGCGTGTGGGAGTTGCGTTTGTCAGTGACAAGAAGTTGGTTAATGCACCCTAAAACATAAAATATACCCAATTATTACGAGATAGCACACCATACATTAATTTCACTACTCATACATAAAATTTTATATACCATTTATTTTTTTAATTTTATATCTTCAGGCTTTTGATCAAACTCTAATATTATCATGATTTGATGTTAGCGGCAGTTTTGGGACATCGTTTGACGATGATAAGCCATTGATCAAGATTAGTGCACGCATTACCTCAATACAAGGAATAGACCCAAAACCTATTAAAAATTTGTACGTTGTGTATTTATTTTAGCACTCAAGGATAAAACTAATGCACTGTGTATCTGGTAATTTAATGTCTTCAGGTTTAAACAGGACTCGAGAAAAATAGTTTCAAGATCTGATGTTAACGTCGGTGTGTCTGGAACTTGCGCTTGTCAGTGACAAACAGCTGGTCAAGGTTAATGCACGTTAATGCCTCAATACACGGAATACTACATCTCACCGCAGCACCAAGCCGCCTGAGGACAACACAGCTACGCATGGTCCTCCTCCATCCCAATCTATTCAAAGCCTCCCTCTTAGCTTCCTACCAGGAATTTCACATTCCCTTAAATCTTTCCTTACGATATCCTCCCATCTCAACCGAGTACGACCTGTTTTCCGTTTAGACCTAGACGGTTGGCCGAAAAGGACAATCTTTGGCAGTATGTCTTCCTTCATACGCCCCAAGACACCATGCATTAGTTTTACTACTCATGAATAACATTTAATCCACCATTTATGTTTAAATTTCATGTCTTGGGACTGTAGATCGAAATCCAATACTGCCATGATTTGATGTTAACGTCGGTGTGTGTGGGACTTTTATTTGTCAGTGACAAGCCATTAGTTGAGATTAATCCACGTTAATACCTAAATATACGGAATAGACCCAAGAGCTATTAGAAATAAGCACACTGCTATATTAACTTTAGTATCCTTCGATAAAGTTTAATACACTATACACTTTTGTATTCAAGTTTAGTTGTTAGATATTTGATTGGTTCCTCAATTTTTGCGGACAAGTTTTACCAAATTAATTGCTATATTCAGATTAGTCGCACGTTTCAAATTCCTTTCTTAATCACAGTAAAGGTAATATACTGTAGCAAAAAGTCTTATTCTCCCCATTGAATTTTTTTTACGTAGATCTAAAACCACACAAGATTCATGACCCCGCCTTCGCGCACGCGCAATGACAAATGTTTCCCATGGAAAACCATGTAGCAACTGAAAATATGGCTATGATCTATATGCTCAGAGTCTAATTATGCGCTATGAAATGTACGTCATGTTTGAAAAAAGATTTCGCTACTGGTATATACTTATACTGTGTCTAATACATATGGCTTCTTTTTTTATTCGCTTGCAATTTCAGTACATATGATTTCGTCAGAGAGTTCCGAAGAAGAGTCGAAAAATTTGATTCGACAATGTGCACCTCGATCGAAGCCTAAAAGAAAAGAAAACGAAACACGGCTTTTTACTGAAGATTCCTATTATACAATGTCTTACTATTACGGCCAGAGTAAGTTAATAAGATGTTAACAGGCACGTACACAGGATCTTTTTTTAGGGGGGGGGGGGGATAATGAAAGACAAATTTGGTACTTATCTGTTATAGCGACCCCACTCAAGAAATACACTGTGTAAAACTTGAGAACAAACCGGTTTCATCTGTCTATATTAAGAGACAATTAGCTTATGCTCAGTGTAAAACAAGCGGCGGGTGACAGAATACATTAGACTTATATAATTTTGACTACGTATTAGCACATTAGGGGGTGGGGGTAAAGTATTTGGACATCGTGAAGTTAGAAAACAATTCTTACCTCATAATTACCAGAGTAACAGAGTAACAATTACCAGTTGTTCTGTAACTGGTAATCTTTGATTTTTTATATTGATTTGTGTTACATTTTATGTGTTTTTCCTCGTCATACTCCACGTATTGTACCTCTCTACAGTGTGGGTTAGAAATAAATAATAATAATAATATGCTGAATAATTATAGCTAACACATTTTGCAGGCAGACCCGCTATGCTATACCCCCACCCCCTAATATGCAAATATATAGCCCAAATTTGATTGTAAGGTATTATATTGCTATGTCATGTTTTGGTATATTTCATTAAGATTAACCTAACTTCACTTCTTGAGTGGGGCCGGTATAACAGATAAGTACCAAAAATTTTATTGGATTATTTTAATAAAAAGTTCCCACAAATTCAGGAACATTTAGAATTTTGAGTGGGATGGGTCTGAGACGACCTCTTCCTGAGTACGTCCCTGCATGTTTGGTAGTGGTTGTCTGCTCTGCACAAGTACGAATTAATATTTTGGGTTGTGTGCATAAACACCTGGTTATAAGAACATTTCGATTTGTCGATAAATACGAAAACATATTTAATGTAGCGATTTATTTGTCATAAAAACTTAAACACTACGCGTTTTCTCAAAGAGTAGCAAGCAATGAGCTGGAGTAAAAAAATGTTTTTTGTCACTTTGTTCTTCATCTCTCCGCTTTAACGTTTTGTGCACTGCTATTGAAAATACTAGTTATATGTGAAAGGGTTTAACACCAGTATTGTTCAGTATTCAGTTGTTACTGGTCCCGATCCAGCCCTTATTTTAGTATTTAGTATCCAACGATTTCTCAAAGGTTACAAGAGCATATAAAATATAATGATTTTCTATCACACAGACTTTAATAAAGTGTTTTTGTTTTTTCTCTAAGAGCAATAAGCAGGAGTAGAAAAAAAACATTTTTTGCCAATTTTTTTCGTTTGTCCGCTTAAACGGTATTTACGCCGCTATTGAAAATCCTTGTTATGTATGAAAGGGTATACAGTATCGACATTACTCGGTATTCAGTTGTTACCGGGCCTGGTCTTGTCTTGCTTTCGGCATTTTGACTTATAAGTTCCAAATAGGGCTTCGATCTCCTGTTTGATATCCTTTTTTCTGCAGTTTTTTTTTTACATTTATGTATTGTTATAAAACATCTTTACAGAAAGAAATGCATATTATTTGAAAGTAAAAACTGAAAAATATTCAGGTTACTTTTATTTCACATGAAGTGTAAATACGTTCAGAACGTCTGTTCTGTTCCGATTCCCAAATTTCCTGCAATGAATAGGTTTGACCAATAACGAGTTTAAGTATTAAGTTGCGTAGTTTAACGCGACTTAATAAATTGCGTAAGAAGGAAGTGTCTAGCAAATGAGCTGTAAAACCATAATTGACAAACATGGAAGATGAAAAACGAGCAGTGGAGCAGTGCACTAATAGCACTGTATTAGTGTTTGGTATATCAAACACTGTTTAGTGAAAAATTATATTTAGTGAGATATAATAAAGAAATAAAAGTCTGTTTTTTGTGTTTGTAACGCAACACGTTTTGATAAATTGGTTAGTATTGGTGAAATATCGCTTAAGTTTTTTATCCCTGTTTAGCCTGCATATGCTTGATCTGCTTTTGCTTAATCTTTTGCTTAATTACGCTTTATGGCTCTTTCACATAATGTCATAGAACTTTCAAACTATCTTAACTAGTAGACTTCTGCTCTACTTAGGTGTTTACGTTTAGGCCGTTCGATTCCATGAAGGATCACCCCATCTCGTCCATTCTAGACTTTTTTAGTTTGTATGGCCAAACTATTTAGAATTAATTGGGCGATCTTGCCATTGCTTTTAGAATTTTGAAAAGAGATCCAAATGAACGACAGATAACTAAAATGCGACACTTGCTTTTCCGGGAATTTAACTTCTTAAGAAAAAAAACATTTTAAGAAAAAAAACGTTTAAAAAAACGTTTTAAGAAAAAAACATTTAACTTCTCTCATTTTAACTGTAACTGTTAACATTTAACTGTAAATTCTTTCATGTTTGATCAGAGCTTGATTCTCCATTTCAAATTTTTAGCTTCTGAATATTTTGCCTATGATGATTGTGAGGATTTTATATGATAATTATAAGGTGTTTATGGATTCAAAGGTTGCATAGCGTAAAATCTTATTCTTCGTGACCTAAATTAACTGCTATTGGGCCCTGCATTTTTTCTCTTTTTTAAGCATGGGCATTTTGTTCATTTTCTATTTTTGTATTTATTTTGCTTTTTCAAATCATTTTTTATTCATAGGCCTGATTTACGCCTTAGCCTAATTCAAGATATTTCAGCAGCCTGACTGCTGAAAGCCGCTCACTGTCACTGGAGTCTCACTGTCTACTGTCACTCACTGAGTGACAGTAGACTATTAATTCTCTACATTGACTTTACTCTCTAAATTCACCAAGAAGCGTGTTTTTTAAATGGTCACTTTTCTTCTCTGCCGCTTGAAAAGCACCCCCTCCGGCCCCCCCCCCCCCAAATAAAAATACTGTAGATTTTCCCCTGATAATTACTGAAACACCAGCGAGGATTTTGAAAAATATCAACGAAACTGATAAGAAAATAAACTATATTTTTACAATTTTTTTCACAATTTTATGACGAAAATTAACAAAGGAATTCAAAACAAAATATTAAGGTTGGCTTCAAAGCCAACCTTTCTATAAGATTCTTAGGAAAACTACAAAAGCATGAAATTCCAATATACTAAAATCAGAAACATTCCTAATCAGAAATTCAATCCTAATCTGACTCTCTTGACTCAAAACCTGCACATTCGGCTTCCATCTCCTTACTAAATTTGTCTATAACCTTCAAGCCATATTATATTCATAACTTATATGCCAGGCATATCCAGGAGGGGGGCTACCGGGTTAAAAAAAAAAGGAAGAAAAGTAAGAAAATTTTGGATACGTTTTGGCAAGGGACTTCTCTCCCCCCCTACCCCTAAAAAAAATATATGCTTCTTCTTCTTCAGCATTTTCAATTATCTGATTTGCTTTCACAGCAAAAGATAGTCCAATTCATATGGAGGGTTTTGTTTATTGCTTTCACTAATTAGCAGAGAGTCGTTATTGTTATTCTAGAAAATTGGTATTAATTTTTTTTCTTCTTTTTTTAACAATCCTGTCCAATTTTAAGCAGAAATTTAATTTTAGAAGAGATTAAAGTTTCATCATTTGACGTTGGGAGACTTTACCTCAAAATTTACTTTTCAAAATGATTCCCTTGAACTTCTGTCCACCAGCTGTTGAGATAACCTAAAAAAGTATTAGTAGAAGAAATAGAGCAAATTTAGGCATTCTAAATGCGTGGTCCTATGTGATTCAAAAGACATGACGTGACATTCTCCTAACGTGAAATTTTGTGATTTTTTCTAATATTTATTTAGTCAAAGTTCTAACCAGTCTAAGCTGTTCAGACATTAACGTTTTCATTGTAAAATATAGATACTCAACGTAGATACGTACCCAGAATTGTTTTTTTGCTGTTATAGAGACGTTATCGCATAATTTCATCACCGGAATCAAATGTCGTGTCCTGTGGCGAGATACTGAAGCTGGGATGGAATTCCGGATCCCATATTGCCTAGGAGAATTAGTTTAGCTATATATTTCTGTGTTTCAACGTGACAACATTGACAAAAATGGTACTTCCCTAAAAACTCTATACTTTTGAACAACCAAGAGAAAAAACTAGCAAAATTGCGCTTCCCAGTCATCGATAGACTTGAGATGGTCCAGGGGGAGGGGAGCATTTTTTTTTAATGTCCTTGGTACTTTGAGGACACATAATCGGAATGGGGCTAATCACCGCCTCGCATTTTTCAGGAGGATCGAAAAGCTCACATATTGGTCATGTCGCTCATAGGATGGTTATTCTTTAATTCAACATCTATTTTTGTTCTTAGGAAAGATACGAGATCCAACATATGGCCTGCTACGCGATGACGAGTCAGGGGATGAACTTGCTTCTCCGAAAGACAAAGAAAACAGTACTCTGTTGGTAAGTATAAGGATTTGATTTTTGTTAAGCACTTTTTTTATGAATTATTATTTTTGCTGGTTACTTTTAGGAGGGGGAGGGGGAAATGTGTAGATTAAACCGAGTGAAAGTTAAATCGAGAAAAACTGTCCATCTCACCTCTAAAGTGAAGAATAATTCCTTCAGCTAGAGGTGAAAGAACCCTAAATATAATACACTGTCTTTCAAAGGGACTCATTCATGAAACAATTGGGAAAAACATAGGAAACGATTATCAAAGGTTTACTTACTCTAATAAAAGGTGATAACTGTTAGGAGAATCAACTGTTAGGAGAATCCTAACAGTTGATGTTAGGTTAAGTAGGTTATCATTTTTGTCATACTTAGCAACAGTTGCCAGGTTTTTATTAAAGAAGGCGAGAAATTGTAGAGAGCTTGGTTTAGCAGTTTAACTTGCATTGGCACCTATTGAAAAAAATGTAGGGGGGGGGGGGCAACTATTTTATTTTTTGTAGATGATTCAAAAGAAAGCTGTTTTTCAAAATAGAGGGGTGTGGGGCAATTTTATTTTTTGTTTTATATTGCGAAAATACAGAAAGAGTTATGTTTTAAATTGGGGAGGGGGGGGGGATTGCCCCCATCCAAAGGAAATTTGAAGCACGTAGAAACAGAGAGTATACTTGTTATAAATGTTGTTGCTCAAAAACTTTTTTATTCTTTAAAATTTGCCATAGGAGGAACAAATGGATGCAACAACGGTAAAAACGGTAAAAAAGAAAGGTTTATTTGGGTTTATTTTTTTACATACCCTTATGGAATATTGTGATTAGCTCAAAAATAAAGCAATGAAATGAAAATGTTCTTTTTAACATAGATCTTTTTTCTCTTTTGTGGAAAGGAGATAAAAAGGCTTGCAAAGGAGATATATTATTTAGACTATAGGAAGTATTGGATAACTTCCGTGAGTTTTGCACCCTAAATGGGAGTCGTATATTTCACTCGTATTCACCAGCTTCTGATGTTGTTTAGTTATTGAAGTTATAGCCTAGCTGTGTCCATCTATATAGGAATTGCTCCAATCTAAAAGTAGCAAATACAGCTTTTTTTTTGTTTTTACTTAACTCTACATATTTGAAATACGGACAGCGAAACCGCTGGAATTCAGAGACAGCTGTAATTTCTTGGCGAATCTTGAAGACAGTGACTTCTGCGCACAGTATAAAGATATAACATTAAGATTACTGCAAATAATTTCTGGCTCTTCATTCTTGGTGCGAACAAACAGCTCCTCCCACTTATTCTTGCATTAGCGCGTACAAACAGCTCCTCTCATTTGATCTGCCATCAGCGGTCCAATTACCCTGGAACACGTATTTTGGCAGAAACTTTCTCAAAATGCCTTTGAAACCAACTTGAGACTTTGAAACCTACTTTTAATTCCTAAAAACATCTAATAATACCATTGCACTACTAATTACCGATTTTCATATATGTATTGGAATAAATTAATTTAAAATTAGTTTCTTCAAAATTTAGTGTTCTAACGTTGAAGCTAAGTTTCGCGTTCAAGAGAAATTTGACTTGTCTACCCGTGAAAATATCTAATGTCGCTTATGTTAATACATTCTCTGGAGCACTCGTAGCTCGGTCCGGGTTTTTATAATGGGTGAGATAGGGAAAGATCATACTGCGTATAATTTATATACTGTGCTGCTGACCTTGTTCGAATAACTAGTCATTATTAGTTTATGGTTTGAAAAAGTAAGGGGAATGTGAAATGGTGTGGCCGGTCCTATACCTAGCTACACCATTCGTAGTGTTGGTGCTGACGGTAATTTGCTGCGAAAAAGTTGGGGGTCTTTTGAATTTAAGACTTTGGTATCAATGGTGGGATATTAATTAGTATACTTTGGAATGAGACTTGTAAATTGGCGAAAATGAACAACTCTGAATCTAGGAACTTTTTAAACTTCTATATCTAATGCTTTAGAGTTGTCATTCCCTACACTTACCTGCCGAAATGATTCTACATTTTTACTTGGCAGTGACGAAATACCAATTTAATGATGAACACGATATATTAAGGTAAATATTTAGTGTTTCAAAGGGTTACAGAGACAGTTGTTTGATTTGGTGTCGAAACAGTGCTAAAATTCCTGGAACTAGGTTTTTGATAGTTAAAGAGCTGAAGAGAAGTATATTTAGTTTTTTTTTTTTTTTTTTTTTTAATTGCCTTTGCATCCTCCTGTGCATCAAAAGGTACTTAGGGTGTGGCAAGCTAGGCGCCATTATTCTAAGCATCCTGTGTATATCTTCCCGCTTGGGTTGCATTAACTGGAAATGTGGTGGGTATGAGCAGCAGAGGGTGCTCTTAGGGTGACTTCCCTTCCTTGATCCCGTGGATGGCAATTGTAGCGTTGCCTTGTGTTTTCAAGTTCCCCTGCACCACCCTGGCGGAGTGGTTAGCACGCTAGATGTCCTTTGTCTGTGAGGACAGGGGTTCGAGTCCAGGTGTTACTTGTTATTTTGTTTAAAACGGGGGTTAGTGGAGTGACTCTGTAAGCATAGCCAGAGTTGACCCAGCTCTAAGTGGGCACCTGGAGAAATCTGGATAAGGTAAACGGGAAGGGTTTGCGAAAGCACTAGATGGTTGGCCCCCATATTTTCATTGCACTTCATGGCTGTGATCATGCACTTCATTGCACTTCATGGCTGTGAAACGGAGATCAGCACCACCGGTAGAGACTGTAAGGTCCAATGCCCTATTCTTTAATTTTTTTTTTACCTGCACTCAAAACAGGGTTTAGATTTTGCTGGCAGATGATATTTGCTGTAAGAGGTTGGCTGCTTATATTCAGAACGTGAAATTTGAGACTCAGTCTGTCCATGTTATGTTCAAGAATTTTTTTTAATGTAGTCTCGAAGGTCAGAATCTAACACTCTTGTTCTTGATTATATGCAATAAGCCAGCTGCATACATATGGCAGGATCGACAGAATTGCTATTTGAAGAGTTTATTTTACAGCGTTTTGGTGACGCCTTATTTTTTGTTTCAATATTAATTTTGAGCCCAACCCGTTTTACCTTCGTACCGTTCTTGCCAATGACCTGTTAGGCACGTCTCTCTGTTCTTAAGGATATGAATGTCAGTATTGAAGTCCAGACTACATAGACATGGGCGCCCATACGGGGGGAGGGGGCGGATGCCCCCCTGGCTGAATGAAGGTGTCAAATATTTGTATCAAATAAAAACAATTTCCACAGAATAAGATTTAAAAGAAAAGTAAAGTGCTCTTTTAAGCCAAAAGTAGGTAGAATTTAAGTAAAATATTCTTATAAGTGTAAAACTACCACAAATCACTATTAACAATTAAATGAAACTCGAAACGAGCAAAAATTAACATTACTAGGGTTGACAAGCCCTACGCCCTCTTAAAACCAGAACATAACTTAGATTTTACTGGAAAAAAAAATGACCGTGGATTGTCAGTTTAATTTACTTATACTGATATTTATTCCTTAAAATAAAAAATGGGTAAAAAAAAGTGAGAAAAAAGTTTTTTAAGTAAAAAAAAATTGAAAACATTTATACATATTTTGTTTTCAGTAATGCGCAAATTATGAATTTTATTAATAACCTGTCTTGCAATCAAAAGAAAAAGACAGAGCACAAACAAAAAAAGAAAGAAAAGGCAAAAACTGACAAGAAAAACAAATACAAACAGAAAGAGCTACATAATAACACGACTATTTGAGAAAATGGGCCCACTCGTGATCCAGAAGCTCTAGTTTTTTCACGTAATTCTGAATTACCTCCTCCACAGCACTCAGAGGCTCAACAATTCCATATTTTGTAACAATATGGCGGTTTCTAACAAAAGGCGGCCCTTGAAGAAGATATCGGGCATACTTGAAAAATACCGACCTCATGTCTCTCTTGTTTCCTGCACTCGGGAGCTTCCAAAAAGATGACAGGTACAAGACATGAGGCAAAGCTACTGTATTATAAAGACGAGCCAAATATTTACGGCTTGAATTGCGACGGCTAGTGACAGCACCCGCATAGGCAATGCACACTTTTTTAGAAAGGTGTTCAATAAGCAAAGACTGGGTTTCTCGAAGATTACGACCAAAAATTTATGGTCTTGTCTTCAGAAGGCATGGGGGTTATCAGCCCTGCTAATGTTAATTTTTGCTCGTTTCGAGTTTGACTTGGCAATTTATTCTAATTTCTGTTCATTTTGAGTTTCATTTATTTATTGATAGTGATTTATGGTAGTTTTACGCTTGGATGATTACTTGACTTCATTTCTGCCCGTTTGGCTTAATGGAGCTCTTTATTTTTCTTTGAAAAGCTTGTTTTGTGGAAAAAAGGTTTTTTTTAGATGAATTGCTGTTCGTTTTTTATTGACAGTCATTTTCATGAAAAAAAAATGTTTATATCTTTTCGTTTTTTTTTTCTATACGAATCCATAGTTTGGCATAATTGTGGGGGTTTACATGCCCAATATTTTTAAAGACTTAGTTGCTGGACCATTCTACTATGCTGAACAAAATAGTTGTCTCAAAATTTTGACTAGATATGTTTGGGAAATAAATTGGCTTAATAGACGGGCTGATTTCCCTCCAATCTCTTTCTACTCTTAGAAATGACCCTAGAACTTTCAATTTTGAATCAAATCAGCTTCTTTAAATGTTTCAATGATGTTTCTAGCTATTATAGAATGGTGCTACCTATGATATTGCTTATATGCCTTTTTGAAAACCTGAATGTATACAGTTTTTTTGTTTGAGTTGGAACGCCCCCTAAACACCTCTTATGAAGTTTCACCTTAATACTCTAAGCATCATTAAGTTACAGTAACTGCAGTTGCAGTACTAAAAGTATACACATAGTGCTTCCTGGCTAGTTCAAAATCCCCCACAACTTACTCTTAAAGATCTAATTAATAATATAAATTGTTCTCAGGATATTGCTTTGTCACCTTTTTGAAGGTTCACATGCTCATAATTTGTTTTGATTTAGTTCAACGTCCGCCTAAATATTTCTTATATTTGATTACTGAAGATATTGTTATATTCTCTTTGGGCTATTGGCTACAAAATGGCTATCTTTCATTGTCGATCAAATGTGTTTTGGGAAATGAAGATATCAGGGAGAGGGGGGGGCTATTTGCGCTCCATCACGCTTGACTCTTAAAATGAAACTATAAGTATGCATTTCCAATCAAATGAGCCTCCTCTAAAGTTCACAAGACCACCTCTTTATGAAAACCTTACTTCCCCCAGGAGCATAACCTAAAACCCTTATCCTCATACTTTGGGGGGTTGTGTCAACCCCAAAGGCCATGTTATGATATCTTTGGACTATTTTTGAACAAATGTACTTATTAAAATTTATCTTGTGTGCCTTGGGGGAAAAAATGACGTGGGGGTGGGGCATAGCTAGCCTCTGAAAAATTTGACTCTTCAAAATGGCTCTTCAACTTCTGATAATTTCCAATCCAATGAGTCCCCTCCGAAGTGCATACGACCTCGTTCCCATAAAAACCCTAGATGCCCTCGGGGCATACCTTACAACCCTTGCCCTGAAAACCATGAGGGGTTCTCATCCTCAAAGACATAATTTCTGTACTTTTCAACCACGTCAAACAAAATAACTATCTCGAGATTTTGACTGGAAGTATTTGGGGAAATGATGGGCGTAGGGGGGGTGGTTGCCCTCCAATCACTTTTGACTATTAAAGAAGGTACTAGTCCTTTCAGTTACCAACCGACTGAGCACTTTTCGAAGTTTTTACAACAACAAATGGTCATCTTAAAATTTCTATCAGGTGCGTTTCTGGAAAATACGACGTGTGTGTGTGTGGGGGGGGGGGGTATTCGCCTTCTGATCACTTAACTCTTAAAAAGAGCACTATAACTTCTGATTACCAACCAAATGAGCCCCCTTCCTATAAAAAACCTTATATCCCCACAGAGCACAACTTACAAGCCTTGCTCTTAGTGTTATGGGGGGGGGAACATTCTTAAAGTCATACTCTCCAGACCTTAAAAAAACACTGAACAAAATGGCTATCCAAAAATTTTGATTGGATGTGTTTGGGGAAGTGATTGACGTGGGAGAGGGGGAGATGGCTGCCCTCCATAAGCTCTTTTGGAGTTCCTATGACATTTCTTTCTGTAAGAAGTGCCTTGGTCTAAAAAAACAACAATATAGTGTGCCCACATCGCTCTTTTACATTGCTCTGCCCATGATATTTTGTCTTGAGATTTCAATTATACAGTACTGGATATTCTGATTAGACCAGTTAAGCCCCCCCTAAAATTCAGTCTATGGTTGCCCATGTACATAGACGTGTCTGTGTTTCAAAATAATTATTTGACTCCATGTTTTTATATATTTTGAGGTTAAATTGCGTTCATATTCAGAACTCATTATTTTTATGTTTTGGGCTGTTTTTTATTTATATTTTCAGTAACTTTTGTAGTAAAGGTCTCATAAATTGTAGTAAGAGTTCTGTAAATTTTTTTTCTTAGTCTCGCCTTCATGGAGGACCGGAACGTGAAAGGGAACGTGATCGATCAGCTCAACGTCGACGAGAAAAACAGAAGGCAAAAGAAGACGAGAAGCAAGAAAGAAGAAAATTAAAAGAAGAAGAGCGGCTCAAAAAGCAGGCAGAAAAGGAGCGAAACAGGAGAATAAAAGCTGGCAATGCCGCAAAAGCCCCACCTACATTAGATGATGTGGCCCAGAATGAAGGAAGAAATTTGCCTCTCTTCTTGGAAAAGTGTGTTAATTATATAAAAGAAGAAGGTGGTCTGGAAGCGGAAGGCATATATCGGGTTCCTGGAAACCGTATCCATGTTGATCTCCTTTTTCAAAAATATAAAGAAGGTATTCTATCTCACTTAATCCAATGCAACTTTCACTTTCTCTCTCTCTCTCTCTCTCTCTCTCTCTCTCTCTCTCTCTCTCTCTCTCTATCTCTGTCTCTCTCTGTCTTTCTCACTCTCTCTCTCTCTCTCTCTCTCTCTCTCTCTCTCTCTCTCTCTCTCTCGCTCTTTCTTTCTTTCTCTCTCTGCTTTCTTTCTTCTCTCTCTCTCTCTCTTTCTCTCTCTCTCTGCTGTCTCTCTCTCTCCTCTGCTCTCTCTCTCTCTCTTGCCCTCTCTCTCTCTCTCTCTCTCTCTCTCTCTCTCTCTCTCTCTCTCTCTCTCTCTCTCTCTCTCTCTCTCTCTCTCTCTCTCTCTCTCTCTCTCTCTCTCTCTCTCTCTCTCTCTCTCTCTCTCTCTCTCTCTCTCTCTCTCTCTCTCTCTCTGCTCTCTCTTCTCTCCCTCTCTCTTTCTCTCTCTCTCTCTCTCTCTCTGCTCTCTCTCTCTTTCTCTCTCTCTCTCTCTCTCTCTCTCTCTCTCTCTCTCTCTTCGTTGTTTTTTTTTTTTGTTATTATTTTATTGAGTTCTTTAGTTTCTAAATTTCTAATTTAAAATATGGAATAGGCCTAGATTCTTTTTTTTTTTTTACTAAGTCTTTTTTATACAGAAAAGACTAATGTAATTCATGTTGAGATGATATTTTCTTCTATTCTTTGAACCTGCAGTCGCATTTCTTTTTTTTCTGAGTTTCTTTAGGGTAATTCAGTTAGGTATTAGACTTTTCATCCCTCAATTATCACTATCTAATCTGATCAGTATTGAAACCAAAAGTATTTTCGTTTCAGACCCTATAAACCTTGATTTAAAAGTGTTGGATATTCCAGTCAACGCGGCAGCTACAGCTTTGAAAGATTTTTTTAAACGTTTTCCCCGGATTCTCAGCCCAGAATTAATGACCAAACTTTCAGACGTTGCACTGAAATCTGATAGGAGCTGTAGACTTGTAGCGATACGAAGTTTACTTCAAAAATTCTCTCCTATTACATTTGGAGTTCTCAAGTTCATCTTCCAGCACTTAGTTAGGTAAGTCAGCAGAATTTCTTCCTAATAACTTGCACATTTAGCAAATTAGTCGGTAAATCACTAATACACGGTAAGTCTATAATAACTAGTACATTTAGTAATTTAGTCGGTAAGTCACTAGTACACGGTAAGTCGGTAATATATAGTTAACGGTGATTCGGTAATAACTAGTACATTTAGCAATGTAGTCGGTAAGTCACTAGTACACGGTAAATCGTTAATAAGTAGTTAAAGGTGATTCGGTAATAACTAGTACATTTAGAAATGCAGTCGGTAATTCATTAGTACACAGGGAATCGGTAATACCTAGTAAATTTAGCAATGCAGTCGGTAAGTCATTAGTACACAGTGAGTCGATAATAACTAGTAAATTTAGCAATGCAGTCGGTAATTCACTAGTACACGGTAAGTCGGTAATAATTAGTACATTTAGCAATGCTGTCGGTAAGTCAGTATTAGAGCAGTTCATTTTGTAGTTTTAGGCACTCAGTTCGAGAACCAATTCTATGCATCTAGGTCTTATCGGTTCTATTGAGTTTTTCTATATATTCTAAAAGTAAAGACTTTCGGACGATATGTTTACAAAACTATGTAGGGCATACTTTTTTGTGGTGGGAGGGCGGGGGGCGGAAAAAATTTCCCCTGACAAAAGATTTGACCTCTTTCGTAAAGATTTTACCTCTTTTTCAATGGTTTAATTTGTTTTTATTATTTACTTGCCAGATATTCTTTGTTCGAAAGACTAATATAGGCTTCCTAATTCTTTGTTCGTATGGAAAATATTCTTTGTTCGGAAGCCTATTTGTAAGTCACGAGAAAATCTAAAAAGGAAAGTAGATGGAAAAGCATATCCTTATCAAAAATATTGCTGAATTCAGACAGTAAAGATATCGGTCGATAATTAGTTGGGCCACTCCGATGCCTATCTTTATATAAAACAATCACTCGAGCCCACTTGGGTGAACTGGGAAAAATTCCAGTCTCGAAAACAGATTTATAAGTTTGCCAAACAATAAATAATTGAAGGAACATTTCACTACCTTGGGGTAGACCGGACCAGATGACGCTGAACATTTTAGTCCATTTACAAATCTACTTATCGCAACCCCAGAATCTGGCTCCAGTGCCCACGACGTCAAGCAACTGGGGCCAAGACACGATTTAAAATCAGGTTTAGAAGGAGAGGAGCTTACTGAGGAAGGAGAGGAGGAGAGGAGGAGGAGGAGGAGAGAAGGAGAGGAGCTTACTGTTGTCCCAATAATAGCAATACAGCGCTAAATGCTTCTTTAATGTTAAGTTCATACTTAAGACCGTATCCAGGGGAGGGGATATGGGGTTCGACCCCCCCCCTGAAAAAAAATCCTTTTGTGCCCCCCCCTCCCGAAAAAATCTGAATACGACCCTGTTCACACTAATCCACCTTGCCTCCAAACATTAAACTCGGAGGAATACAAGAAGGTGTATCCTTTCAACATTTCGTAAAAAAAATTGAAGGGATTTAACCTTCTGAACCAAAGAATTATAAATACTGTCCATTTTGAAACGCTAAAGACGAGCAGCAGCTTCACTCGACGATATCTTAGCTGACTTTAAATTTCCATTTTATTCCTTCCCTAACTTTTTTTTCCTTATTTGCTTAGGATTATCCATGAATTCAAGGGAATAAATCTATTATGTCTGGGAGAGAAGTTTGGCATTAAGTTTTTAGAATTCCTTTGTTTTACTGTCTTTGCTACTCCGGTCTCTGGCCACACTCTGGCTGGCCTCTTTTGTTGCAGCCACCCTTAGTATCTACTAGGTTTTGTAATTCTAGTACGTCGGTACTAAGATGAGGCTGTGGAAGGTCGACGACCTAAGTAAAGAAAAGTCGCATTAAGATCACTTCCGCTGGCCTATTCAGGCCGTAATTTTATGTATTATATGGCGATTTCGTTTTGTCACAATTAAAATTATTAGCCCAGTTTCTCACGATTAAAATACTAAAATTGAACCATGATGAAAGTGCTGAAAATTTGAGAGGAATGTCCATGAAGAATAGACGCTTTAAAATCACATAAGCTGACCTACTTTGGTCGTAATTTGGTGTCTTGTAATAAAGGCGATTTCGTTTTGTTACAATTAAAATCATTTGCCTAGTTTAGTTAGTAAGTAAAAGTAAGTATGACGGCTCTAGATCCTTAAGGCCCGAACCGGCATTGCTGATCTCCGTTTCATGGGCGTGCTTTCGCACACCCTTCTTGCTTACCATCCCCAGATTTCTGCTGGTACCCATTTAGAGCTGAGTCGACTCTGGCTGGAGAGCTGAGTGCCCATTTAGAGTTCCAGGAATCCCAGTTTAGCACGCTGATAATAACAAAATTTAGCTATGATGAAAATACTGAAAGTTTTGAGACGAATCTTCATAAAGAAAAGACAAATGATGATCGCTTAAAAAAAACAAAAATAAAAAACTCACAGAAAAAAAGAACAAAAGATGGCACCTCCTGAGACTCTTGGTGGCTTTTTTAATTTTTGTATTTGTTGTATTTTGTGTTTATTGACGCCATTTCAGTTCCTAGTTTTCAGTTTTTAGTTTCATGTTATCTTTCCTTCTACTATATTTCTTCTTTGTATTTTTCTGTTTCATCCGTTGCTGTATTTTTTCTTTTGTTCGTTTTGACCTTCTACTTTAACTGAGTTAACGAAGTGATGTCCAAAAATTATTAATTTTCTTGTTTAGTTCAGTGGCTGAAAAGTTAAAATTCTTCTCCTTTTTGCTTGTTCAGTCGTTTGGATGACTCGGCAACTAAGCGATCTAGTATATTTGTCACATCAGAGATATTCCACCATTTAATTGTGCGTAAAGATGTGAGTAACAGGAGTAGGTCAAAAAAAGCTTATCGGACACCTTGGTTGATATCATGCAATACTGTCTTCAAATCGGGCATAAACTGAAATATAATAAGTAGGTTAAAACCAGCCAGTGTTCACTAAATGAATTATTACTATAACAAGCAGTAATTTTTCCACTCCCTTTCCAATGATAATACGACTCTTACAACCGAAAATGTAGAAAAAAAGAGCATGAAAAAAGATCACAACATAAAAGGTATCCTTCATTTAATGTCTCTTCGATCACCGAAACACTTCAGTACGTACAGATCCATGAATAATTTTGAATCGCCGAACATTAAACTGTTTCTTGGGTACTCAGTTGAGGAATTTGAGAGGGTCTATGAAAGAACCTGGAGTAGGTATCTCTCTACTCTAGTAGGTATCCTAGAGATACTAGGTATCTAGTAGGTACCTAGAGTAGGTATCTCTCTAGAGTAGGTAGAGTAGGTAATCTTTTAATATGTGATGGCCGAAGGTAGCCTCCAGAGTATTTAAATACGGCCACCGACATGGATTAATAATCTTTGTGCTTGACGACTTTTTTCAAATTAAAAAACAAAACAAATTAAATGTGATTTTGACTACCCAAACTTGAGATAAAGATTCTGCTTGCACGCCAAATAGCAAGACCATTCTAGGCTTGATATAAATTCAAGTCAACGAAGTAAAAGCCTTGAAAGAGTGTGGTTGTAAGTTACATGGGAAAAAAATAATGAAAAATACTATTGCAAATATTGTATATTGAAACAAGAATAATCAGAAACCAGAAATTTAGTTAATTCTCAGATTCTACCAATCAACACCGATGTAAGTATAGGTGACAACAGATAATGAATTTAACTTAGACAGGAACGTGCTTTGATTTGGACATGTACAGAAGATACAGAACAGATCGAGCAACATAGTTCCTTAGACCAAGAGCAACAATTGTTTTTATTTCCTTTTACTTTTTTTGTTTTTTCTTCTTTTTACTTAAAATCGTTAAATTATTGTAATATGTATTTAAAATTTTAACTCTTTTTCATTTTAGGGTGGCTGAAAACTCACGTGTAAATAATATGGACTCAAAAAACATTGCCATTTGTTGGTGGCCGACACTGTTGCCATTTGAATTCAGTGATATGACTCGGTTTGAGTGCATGCGACCGCATATGGAAGAAATTGTTCAAGCAATGATTGATCAATATCTGTTCCTATTCCTTAATAAAGACGAGGTGCTTATGGTGTAAACTGGAAAATTTAATGTTGCTTGTGTTCAGGCACGTACGCGGGATTCTGGGGGGTGGGGGGGCGTGTATTTTTTTATTATATAAAAAAGAATTTTATCAAAAATTTGTTTCTATTCATTTTTATTAAGTTTTTACAAGGCGGACAAAAAATCCGGGGGGGGGGGAGGGTTAAACTCAGTAACTCCCCTGGATATAGGCATTGAGGTGGGGGAAAAGGAGAGCAGTAAAATAAAATAAATTAAATTATTTGATAATTTAATGAGAAGTGTCTAGAAAATTTGGGAATACATAGTATTTTGGGGATGGGTGCCGAGGTCACGTACTCCCCTCACCCTACTTTTGTTCTAACACTATTTATTAGTGGTGTTTTAATATTGTTTCGTACCTCCGCAAGCTGTTGTGAAGTATTGTGTTTATGCTTTAGGCTAAATTGTTTACTCTCTAGTTTATTTCGCCTGTCCTTTGCCAAAACTTAGTATCCGCTTTTTTCCAAATTTTCGGAAAAAATTTAAATAATTATTCTTTTTAACGCAGAAATGGATGAATATGCAGAATTTTATCGTTAAGTTTTTGTAATTCTAGTACATAAGTAATAAGATGAGGCTGTAGAATGCAGGTGAAATCTCTTTTTACCCATTTTAAATACTAGGTTGGGTATGATATACCTATGTAGGATAAAAAAAAATTGGAAACAAATTTGGGCTATATGTTTGCATATTAGGGGGTTAAAGTACAGCGGGTCTGCATGAAAAATGTGCTAGCAACAGTTATTCTGATATTATGAAGTAAGAATTGTTTTTTGAATTCACACTGTCCAAATACTTTACTCGTACCCCCCCCCCGCTCCCTAATGTGCAAATATATATCCCAAATTGTTTATTTCCCATCTATTCTTTCACCTCTCTTTGTCTTTTCTCGCGCTAAGTTGACAGAAAATACATGAACAACTTGAGCTGCAGGGGGTATATCATACAAGTACCACTAGGTTATATCTTAGAAATTAGTACAAATTGAAACATTCTAACTATGCCCTTGAACTTGCCGTGTTGAGATTAGATGTCCATCCTTAACTCAAAATCAGATTTTTCCGTAGATGCTAGGTTCTGCTAAAAGACAGTTGGATTCTCAACCGTTATTATTTATGTTCCTTTACACGGAGTGACAGAACTAAAGTGATCCATTTTCGGCCAAGGGCGGATCCAGGACTTTTTTTAGGAGGGGGGGGCAAAATAGGTTGATCTGATAAACTTTTGTTAGGAGCAAGTTTAATTAACGCAAAATTGCTTTAGTTAAGTAAATTACACTACTTTAGACTACGTTAGGGGGCGTTAGCCCTCCTCGCCCCCCCCTGGATTCGCCGCTGTTTTCAGCACTACAATGGTCTTAAGAGCTAAAATACTCTTTTAGGTGCTACAAACATATAATGAGCTAAATGCGTCATTCGTCGTATTAGAATGAGGGTGATAGCAAATAATTAATTTATGATTAATGAAGGTATTAAAAAGCATTTGTAGAAAAGACACTAATCATGTATGCCTTCACTTAATTATTTAATTACTTAAAATTTTGTTTATTTGGGAAATGTATATACCAAATCATGGGAGTAAACTGCTAAGAAGATTAAGTTTGTACTGCCCTCAGGTGGCTTGGTGCTGCGGTGAGTTATTGCTAATAGTAGTAATTGGAATTTAAAAACCTAATCTGCAAAGCATTGTGCGCAAAGCACCCAACCCGAAATGAAAGAAGGAAAAAGTCATGGCGAAACCTTTCTCCCTAAGTCGATCTCACGTCGTCAAAATGCATTGCGTGGGAGGAGTTGATGACTTAAACAAAGAAAGGTTAAGTACCTAAAATAGTTTGAAAAAAAATAAAGTGCTGAGTTTAGAACCCCCTTACCCCTCGTCTTCTGCCTATATGCTTATGTCAAACCTCATGTCTACCCTGTGAATACCAATTTTTTTAAAACTTAGTTAAATGAATTGGTAACTTGCATTTATTTATCTTACTTTCACATGTAGTTAATTGATTTTATGAATTGCTATTTAAATTTTTATTGCAAGTTTAGTACTAAAACCTTTATGACCGCTGAACGAGTGAAACCTGAAAAAAAGACTGTATCTGTCCCTAAATCAAGTGTCTGGGTAATCAAAATTCAATAAAGCATTGTCTCATTTAATAATGCTTTGTTTCGTCAGCAACTTAAAATCATTCTCATGTAGCGTCTAGCTTTAATAAAGTAATTAGGTAATTACCTAATTAGTAATTAGGTTTATTAGGCTATTTGGTTCCAAATTTTTTTCTTCTTAATAATACTGCCCATGAAAGATCTAAAAGTCGAACTGGGCTACCATGGCAAAACCAAAGAAGTAAATCTTAAAAACAGAGGGTCTACGGATGGTTCGAAGAAACGGAAGAAGAAAAAACGAAAATTTTAACTGGATAAGGAGGTCTCTAAGTTGAAATAGGAAATTAATTTCAAGGACGAAAAGAAAAGCATCAAACGAATATATGCAATAACTTTTCCACGTAAAAATCTAATACCGCTGGAATTCTCCCTCTTTGAGAAAGACTTTAACTTCTATCTGTCTGTCTAGCTTGTATATATTACTACATTTGTGCAAAGGTTTAAGTAAAAAAAACAAAATCCCCCCCCCCAAAGACCGTATTAATATTTTCATGCTGACTGAAATTAGAGACCCCTAAACACAAACACTTGAGAAGGGTTTCAAGAAAGGGATTATCTGGGGGAGGGGAATTATCCACGGAAATGTTGATTTGAAAATTATAAGCACAAAAATGTTTGATAACAAATTTTTTAAACTGAAAATTCGTATGAAAAACTTATTTATTCTTCATAGTTGCGTATTATATTTGCTTTACCATTGACATTACGAATTGATAATAATGAAGATACGAGTAGTACGTCAATATAGATTCAGGGCTCTTATTCTGACCCCTAAGACCTAAAAATACCTTTAATGATATGTTATATATGTAGTTATTATAAAATTCCGGTATTAAATAAATTAAAATGTTACCTACTATCAAGGCCGTATCCAGAGAGGGGGGCTAGGGGATTGAATTCCCCCCCCTGAAATCTTTGTCCGACTCGTAAAAACGTAACAAACGTGCATATAAACACATTTTTTATCAGTTTTCTTTTTTAATGTCTCTTGGTACTAGAGAAAAGGTTTAATTTAATATCACAAGTGCACGGCCAAATTCACTTTAATGAAAATTGCAACTGGGTCGTTGGTTTATCTTTTGAAATTTAATATCCCTATCTATTACTCACAATTATCAAATATTAATGCTAAATGAAATTTGCCGTTTTTCGTTTCATAGGCTACAAGTTGCATGGTGCACCTTTTTAAACCAGAAGAGTACTAATAATAATATAATAATGGGATTAATAATAATATGATAATAATGAATTTCAGTATGTACCATTGGTGGCGAAAAGTTGTCTAAGGAAAAATCTAAGTAATATCATAGTTCTTGCTCGGTGAGTGAATAGATCTGAAACTAATGAAACCAAGTGTATAGGTGTCTTATTTTCCTATAGTCGTAGCAAGGCCGTATCCATGGGCGGGGGGGGGGGTTGGTGTTAGGTGGTTTGACCCCCCCCCCCCCCCGAAATGCTTGTTCGGCTCGGAAAAACGTAACAAAAATGAATATAAACAAATTTTTTATGCGTTTTTGAAAGCTTTTTTTAATGGATCCCCCCCACCCCCGAAAAAAATCTGTGTAACCAAGTTCTTCTTTAACCAAAATTCTTCTTTTAATTATATGTATTTATTACATAAGTGGTAAAGTAGTAATTATTAAAATGGATGACTAATGGGAAATAACAGGCATTGGTACGAACTGATTGCGGTGTTGTTACAAAAATGTTACTGTTTACTGATCACGGAGGGGACTTTCTTTTAATTAAAAGGGGTCCATATCTTGTGGCGTAATTTCGTCAAAATCCTGGACGGGGGGTGAATTTGGAGCCAATTTTCCCAAATTAATTGAAAATGACAGTGAATACTGGAAAATGAGCCATAAAGGCAAAGATATACTAAAGAAAACTGACCCACGCTTAAATTATACAGGCTTATCTTACTTTTGACAAGATTTTTGAAGAAACTAAATTTCAGAGGGGGATAGGCAAACTTGGTCTGGGAGAGTGGGGGGGGGGGGCAAAACGATGTCTGGGATGGGATGCCCTCCCCCTGTTCCATAGGAATACGTCCATGGTCCTTATAATGCTTGTCAAGCATGAAAACAATTATAAATATTTTAGGAAAGCAAATGCTTGGAAAATTTTTTCTCTCTGTTTTCATCTCAAACCAACGATATATTGTACCGTGAGATTGAAAAAGAAATGAATTGAGAAGTAGTTATGTTTAGCGTTTCTTATAAATAGCTTATATGCTGTTTTGTGATTAGTGTTAAATTATCAGAAGTTTCTTTCTTGGTTTGTAAGCTATTTTATAGAATTTAATTTAGCTTTTTATTTTAATTGTGTGACATTGAATGCATAGGCAATTTCTTGATTGTGTATTATATTTATCTTGTATATCCCAATTGCTTTTGTTGATATTTTAGTAATGTGGCGATTTCGTTTTGTCACAAATAAAATCATTCGCTCAATTTATTCATTTATTTCTATTTCATGAAGATACCTAGTACAATCACTGGAGGGTGCGTGAAGTTAATTTCAAAACACCAAGGACGTCAAAATAAAAAAATAAACGTTCAAATGGGGATAAGTCCATTTATTTAGACAGTGAAAACAGGTAAAAAAGTCTAGATATTTCGATGACATATAAAGCAATCGTCATCAGGAGAAATAATAAACTAAAAGTAATAACACACAGAAGACTTTACCACCTTCATTGGAAATCCACTTTGCCACCTTCAGGCAAGATTAAAGAAGAAAATTTACATCAAGACTTTGAATGAACTTTGTCATTGAACTCCCTCCGAGAAAAAATGTAGTGAACAACCCGGAAGTTCATTATTTTGTTAATGACCCGAAATTTAGTTAACTTGTTTTGTATAAATATGTTAGTTTCAATTTTAATAATCTAATATTTCTACTGATGACAATCGCTTTATGTGTAATCTAAATATCTAGACTTTTGTACCTGTTTTCACTGTCTAAATAAATGGATTTATCCCCATTCGAACGTTTATTTGTTCGTCATAGAAAGAAAGTGTGGTCTGAGAAAAGGATACCTAATTTAAGGTGTTACTTCTGAAATACGACGTCAAAATAAAATTATTTCTATTCCCTGGATCATCTTATATTTATTCATACCTGAAAACCGCGATTTTCTAATATTCTTGTTAGTGCTGCCACCTTGAACCGTGATAATTCATGCCTGAAAACCGCGATTTTCTAATATTCTTTTTAGTGCTACCACCTTGAACCGTGATAATAAATCAGAAAGAAAAAAAATTATTGAATTCGACAGCGCTTTTCGTCCGTTAAATATAAACATTAACCATATATTGGCTCCAAAGGTACCTTACCATCTGTGATTCCAAAGACACCTTACCTTCCTGTAGCTGTCCTACCATCCAAAGACAACTATACCTTCAGAGGAAAGCTGGGGCCTCTTAAGCTGTTTGATGCTGCATATTTTTAGCTTTTTTTCGACTTTTTCTGTTTTTTAATCCAGTGTCGGTTAACACCAAACTCCAGCGTCGGCATAACTGCACATGGCGGTCTTTTTTGTTCTCGATTTTTTTTTATGATGTGTATGGTTTTTTATGAATTTAATCAAATAAGGTAAATTTTATGAATTTAAACAGTTGTGTTAAACCGTAACACATACTCTGCATTGCTAGTGCTTTGGAGTCAGATGATGTTTCCGACCCTCTTTTGTCGATTGGTGACGTCTGAAACATTAACGGACTTTCTTAATTTTTCCCTGCTTTAAAATGGAAGATGTTCAAGGCGCTTTATGCAGTTTTCCAACGGGCCTGTAACCCAAGGCCGTATCCCGCGGGGGGGGGGGGTTTGAACCCCTCCCCTAATGTATTTTGACTCGTAAAAACGTAAGAAATATGGATGTAAACAAATTTTGTATGCGTTTTTTGAGGTCTTTTATGTAAACCCCCCCCCCCCCGAAAAAAAAATCTTTGAGTAAAACCCCCTCCGAAAAAAATCTTAGGTACGGCCTTGCCCGTAATAATGCATATCGTATAAATATCAGTTCAATAGGGAAAATCCTTTTATTTGACAGTCACCCACAAACAAATGTCTCTGGATATTTCGTTCACATAGACAGTGGCCGTCTTCAGCAGTGACTAAAATAATACAGCTAAAATATCGACATTTATACACAATGAAAAAATTAATTACATACTGTTTAACGCTCTTATTTTCTCCAAAGCAGTTACAGACGCAAATCTTTTTGATTTCCTAGTTTCCAGGCCATTGATTTGATTTTTATGACTCATTTATCCAGCCCATTATAAATGCCCTGGATTTTTGTCACTCAGCCCTGGAACATAAGGCAAAGTATCAAAAACATAATTCTCCCCAGTTGTGTCTAAGACTTCCTTAGAAATGTCCTGAAACTTTTTTCTTCTTGAAATAGCCTGGTCAGTTAACCAACTTGTTCCAGGGCTGAGTGAAAAACTAAAAGAATTTTATAAAGTAATGGTTTAAAGCTTGCTTTAAAAATTTGTAAAACTTTAAGTGGTTTTCTAAATTTTGGAAATGATCGAACTCCAGAGGAGTCTATCAGATTCCAAGTATTTGTGGAAGCTCCTGCGTAGGACGCCCTAACCAGAATTTAAACATTAGATTACTTCAACATTAAGAATCTATTTCGTCAACCCTAAAGAAAATTAAAACCTGAGAGTTTCGTGTCAGCTCTTTCTGAAGACATTTTTAATTTCCTGGACCATTTTATTATGTTCAAAAATGTTTTTCTGATTTCTAAAGACGGGGGTTAAAACAAATTTTTAGGGAAACCGTTAAAATTAAAAAAAAAATAATCAAGAACCTGACTTTGAACAGAGGGGTTGGTAAATGTTGCTTAAATTCAATTGATGATAATTTACTACAGTCATACAGTAAATCTTATTTCTCTCAACACCAATGACTTTGGCTTAGCTGATAATGAACTATTATTTTGAACTGTTATTTATACGTCTTTGAAAGGCACTGCGGTAACCAAATGCAGAATAGTTACTACAGCCAAATACAGGTAGTAACAGAATATAATATTAAATTATTTAAAATAATCTAATGTTAAATTAATTCATTGATTAAATTATTCAAATTAAAATTAATTAAAATAATAACATTAAGTAGAATTAATTAAATTCAAATTCCTTAAATTAATTTATTAAATTAAATTAATGCTTGGAAGCTTATTGCAAGGAAAATTTCGACGAAGGATCAGCATCGATATTAGTATAATTCTCCAATTCCTTAGCCGCGTTTTCAGGCTCAGCGGGTTCAAACACGGGTTGTTCTCGTCTGGTTTAAAGTTTCTAGTTTTTCGTCTAGTTTCTGCGGGTTCGAAGCTTCAACCCCGTGTTTGATGCACTAGATGCACTGATGCACAACGCTTGATGCACTACACGCGAACAACCCGTGTTCAAAGACGGTTTGTCCGCGGATCAGCGGGTTTGAACACGGGTTGTTCTCGTCTAGTGCATTAAGCGTTGTGTATCAGTGCATCTAGTGTATCAAACACGGGGTTGAAGCTTCAAACCCGCAGAAACTAGACAAAACTAGACGAAAAACTTGAAACTAGACGAGACAATCCCGTGTTCGAACCCGCTGAGCCTGAAAACGTGGCTGTTGTTTGTGATGCAGACTTGTATGTCATGTTAGTTGGATTTCACTGTATTCCAAGTGTTTTTTACACATAAAGTCAAAAAGCAACTAGCACACAAGTAGAAGTCCCTCAAAGCATTATTTTGGAAGGGATAATTATTTGGGTATCAACAATACTCCGCACATACATTCCCTTCCTCCTGAGTGATATTGAGACATACCGAGGATTTTAATTGGGGGAGGGTTTAAAGCTAATCCCAAAAAAAAGCTTTTGTCCTGAATTTGTTTTTGGGTTGTGTTGTTCAATAAGAGGGAAGAGAAATTTGTTTTTGTAAGCTTTCACAATGCAGTAAATGTATTGTACAGGTGTTTAAGCAGAATTAAGTACAACTCTAATGGGGAAAAAATGTATTTTAACGCGTATAAAAAAATTAATAAGAATAACCACATGAGAATAAAACAAGAGGGAAAGAGAACTCGAGGCAAACAAGTTTTTCTTCAAAATTCTGTTAGAGAAATTAATTAATTTGATCGATAGAAATTAATTATTAATAGAGAAATTAATTTATGAGAATTAATTTCAGGCCTTTACTTATAGTTTGCTACTACAGCCTGTTTTGTCCAAGGCTGTCTTAAATGTGAGGGAGATTATCTTTCCTATTTTCCACTTTTAATTCTAATATTTAAGTCTTTTATTCATAAGGAATTATGAATTTAATTAATTCCACATAAATTATTCTCAGCTGATTTCACAAAGAATTAATTGCTCACAGGAGATTAATTTCAAATGTGAGAATTCTTGAGAAATTGATCTTAAAATACTCGCTATATACCTAGATGTTGGATAATAGTAGTGCTAATGCTTCATAATGATTTTTAAATTTCTGGTAATCAATTTCATAGCCCACGCTGCCTTTTCATTTACGATTGAAACTTAAATATTCTTTTTTTTCATATGTTTTGTTTAAGCTAGTTTTTTAGGGGTTTTCCCCATTGATAAAGGCTTTCATATGTGAATTTGATGGATCCACACTTTTATTATTACTTTATATAAATGAGTTTTTAATTATTTTTTTTTATTGTTTTGTAAAAAAAAAAAAAACATTCTGTATGCATTCTCGTTTTAATTGTTAATATCTCCTTAACCAAAATAATAACTCAGTTATTTTGCTGGGGCAATAATTTCGTTATGCCCTATTTTTTTTCTATATGGGTTATTTTGCTTGATTACGTAAAAGTTGTCTCTGCTGTTTTTACGGTAATGTGAGGACCGCAAGCTTTCAAGAATGATGAACATAGAAAACTAATAAATTTTAGACAACTGTTCATGCAACCCTCGCCTAGAGCCAAAAGACTGTTTTTAGCTTGTCTTTTATCAAAGCTGACAGTGCGTAAACTCAAGTGAACGTCTATGCTGAAAAAAACTGAATCTGTTCTGACAAGATTTTATTTCTTTGAACCATGTTTCTGCTTTCCAGTAAAAAGCGTCATTTTAGTAGGTATGAACTTCAAATTGAAGTTCACCTAAAATCTACAAATTCTTTTTGTGTTTTCGTTCCCTAGCTTCATCGCCAAATTAAATAGAAAAATCACAAATTTAAAAAAAACATTTGTTACCGGGTTCAAAAGCGCTACTACCTACTGTTACAAACTATTCCTATTTATGTATTTAATCGGACCACAACTTGTGCCTTTAACGATTCATTACGCTTTCAGCCCTAAAGATCTTTTAATAGAACATAGACCCATCTTGGATTATTTTTCCCAGCAAAGATTCAAATGGGAACAATCTGGTACTTGGATATGCCATTAGACCTTTCTATCATTTTGTTTTTTTCTGGGCGAAACATAATTGCCTGTATTATTGAAATTAAAAACCCTTTGAAGTTGTTGCAAGCTATTTTTACCCCTAATTAAGAAAAAAAAATACTTGTTTGGGCAGGCCATACCGGCTAGCATATTTGGTCGAAAAGAATCTCTTTTGTGTGCTATAATTAATAATCACCAAGCAGATGCGCCAATCGGGGGTCAGGGGGACTCCCGCCTATATTCCCACATTTTTGAGGATTTTTATCAAAAAAACAAAAATTACCCCCCCCCCCTTTCTAACTTTGTATTAAAAAAATGTTTTGTATCTTCATTAAAAAAAAGAAAATACTACCTCTATATTTTCATGAACTGGCACGGATGTCACAAAGACAAATAGATGTCAGTTGTCTGATTTTCAAAAGATCCACTAATATTCATAGTGATACCTTCGAAAGGCTATTTATGACAGGTTTTGGTACCAACATTAGAGTGGGTTCTTTAAAAAGACATTTGACAGACTTTGTATGAAGCACAAAACCAGACCAAGTTGGAACAAGGGTTTGGGCAGAAAAAAAAATGCGATCGTATGTACGATTATTTCCAATATAGCCATGAAACGGAATATCTATAAAATACTTTTGGGGCCCCTTTAAGGGCTCAAGATGCAACTAGCCCCAGAAGCAATTCTTGAATTATGAAAGACCAAAAAAAGGCATCGCAAGACGTTTTCACTTTTATCTAAGCTAAATTATGTGGCTCACTGCAAATTTACCACTTTTCAGCTTCACAACTTTGCTCAATCCCAATTTATGAGGTTTCAAGGATCTGAAAATACATTTCCTAAATTTGTAAAAACCCATCAATATGGCCTAAAATACTAATCAAGTAATAGGATTTGTATTTTCAGAACTAAAACCAAAGAAAAAGAAAGTGATAACTTAAATTTAATGTAAAAGTTGGTAGTATTCTAGTTTAGATTTGTCAAAATTTCAATAGGATGACCTTTCAAGTAGGCTAACATAGGCTAACATCATCCAAGTTTTCAGGGAGGCAGTAGAGATAAAAAAAAAGTACATTCACCAAAAGGTAGCTCTCAATAGAGATACTAGAGAAACCTATTCAAGCCCCATTTAAAATGAACTAATTAATTCTGATTGTTTTACTTAAATAAAAAAAAGTAGGCTAGGATAGGGCTAACATAGAAGCTTGGCAATACCTTCCCAGAGTATGTTTTTGGCTTTGGATTCATTACTGAAAGTTTTATTTTCCTATCCTAACCCCTTTCTAAGATAGCAAAAGTAGCAATTTAAGTAGAATTTTACCAAGGCATATTTTTAGATTGCTTGCATGTGTAGCGATAAAAGATTTTTTATTGTGGTAATGGGAAGATTCACTACTGTGGTGATAGAGATTTCTCCTATAGCGCCACTTATAGCGATGGAGATGTTTTTAACTAGGCTAGCACCGCTCTCAATTAATGAGAGAAAATTGAATATGTAGACATACAAATGTGGCTTCTTCTTTCTTGAGCTATCTGGAGATCAGATTCCTTTGGGAGCATTTACCTTGGAGACTGGCGAACTAATTACCTATTATCGGACTAGACTCAGACATATAAGAGAAACAAACACATATAAAAAGACAATAGATTTATTTAACTTACATGCTTAGTTGTACAGCAACGGGTCACTTCAATGACAATAATGGTGACCGAAATTATTTGCGGTACGAATCGTTTTAAGTCTGACTTCATATTAAAATGAAAAAACACATTTACCCCACTCCCAAACGCAGTTCTTTCGTCCTGCGCTCTAGGGACTGCCTGCCATTGGCTCACGTGCCCCCAGGACGCGAATCCTCGTCCAATAATCTCTTAAAGATTTTTCAGATGATTCAGGAGTTCACACAGTTTTTTGCCTTTTAAACTTCCTTGGAAATTTTATGCATTGCATTTTTTTTTGCTACAATTATCTTAGCGAAATTCGAACGACTAGTGCCGTTGTCTGACTGAAGCTAGAAATGCAATTTCTCTTTTTGCTGATTAAGGACTTTTCATTTTTGCGACTAGATTTAGCTTAATTATAAGGAATCGGAATTATCTTTAGAAAGGAACTTTATTTTGGTATTTCAAATACATCACATCTTACTCATGGTACATATCACCCTTCCCATGAAATAATGACGCCCCTTCATTAGTTATTGCCCATTATGAGTTTCGAAAATTTTCATTTATTTTTTTGGTTTTATTTTACACCCCTATATAAGGTTCATAGACCATAATAATATTATTTTTTATTATATCTTAGCTAATTTAATAAATATTTTATTTTTCTTTATCAAAAGATAATTACTCTAAAAGTGCTAATACGTTTTGGACTATTATCCTCTTACATTAGTTTTTTTTTTGATTTTGATTTATATGTTACTTATTAAATACTATATAAACAGCGTTAAATGAATAAAATAATAATATTAAACCTAATTCTACTTGTGGTACACACATAAATGATTTATAACATACAATATTTGGTTCAACATATTCACTGATGACATTAAAACACTTTCACTATTGAGATTTTTGCATTGTCAAAGCTGTTGGGAAGTAACAAATGTAGCTTCACATCTATTCATCACCTTTCGTGTCCTTAGTGTACTACACCCTTATGTTGTAAATTACTGTCCTTCACTCCTTTTGTCCTGGCAAAAATTTCGAAGCACTTACGTTATGGTTTCTTCATGGAACAGTTTGAGTCTAGTTGTCTTGACACGGTAAGTTTTCCCTAATAGTCAACTGGGAAATGACCGTTAAATATCGTTCTAATAGTCAACTGGGAAATGATGCTTCCCACTACCGGTGTTGGTGTTTTTCTTCTCGGCATGTCATTTTTATGATTTTGGGGGCCCGTAGAAAATGTATTCTCTCGTAAAACTTTTCATTTCTGCCTTTTGAAATGGGTTGTAGTAATTCTATATTGACTTTTTGGACATATTGTCTTTGACTTAAGCTTCAAACATCTTCAACTATCATCTAACTTCAAATATCGTTAAATATCGATTATCTTGTACTGCTCGATGGTGTTCTCAGTGTTAAAGTTCAAATTGTCTTTAATTTCTGCTTCAAATATCCTCAAATGCCTTTAAGTGTCCTTTAACTTCGAATATCGTCTATCGTGTGCTGATCGAGGGAGTTCTCAGAATTAAACTTCAAATTGTCTTTAATTTCATCTTCAAATATCTTCAAATGTCTTTAAGTATCTTTTAACTTAAAATATATTTTATCATGTGCTGATATATTGAGATCTCTGAATTAAACTTAAAAGTGTCTTTAATTTCATCTTCAAATATATTCAAATTTCTTTAAGTATCTTTTAACTTCAAATATCGTTATATATCGTTTATCTTCAAATATCATCACTATACTGTTAAATTAATATGGGTTCCGTAGTGAGTATCGACAGCGATATCTACGTATTTATATCTTTTACTGGCCGATGGGTTTCTCAGCGTTGATGCGATTATATAATTCGTTAAGGCACTTGATACTGTGGTTCAAATATAGTGTTACCTGATCCATAATATTATTCATAGTCGAATAAACGACGATCGAAGGTAACTGTTGTTTTCGTAGACGAAGCTGGGATGAAAGTTGCCTGGAGTTGTGGTGAGTACTCTTCGTTGGTTGAGATATGATAAATTAGATGTTACTGGGTCGTATCTGTACTGGGCAGCTTATTGTAATGCTCAATAACCAATTTGCCATTTACTTCCTGTAATAGAAATAGCGAGGCAGAATCACACGTTCTCTAAAGTAAACACTCATAGTACAAATAAGTCACGTATTAATTGGGTATATTAATTTCTAAGCTATGAGACAGAATTAAATAAATACATTAATATTAGCACTCACAATGAAAATCTAAAACAGAAATTTCTTCAAATTTGTTTTGATAACGAAAATATCGATATTAAATAAACATAATTTACCCTACATTATTAAGTTTGAGGTCTACTTTTACAATATTTTTTTCATGCCTGCATTGTTCAATCACGCCCTTGCTGTATAAGGCACGCATGTTGCAGCGTCATAACCACACGGTTCTACGCAAACGATACTACAATGGGGGGGTAAGACATAACAAGGACTAGTGGAGACCTCTCTACCCACTAGTTTTCTGATGTCTTCCCTATTTCTTGGCTTAGACGTTCTCATGGGGCTCCGGGTTTAACGGCTGAAATGCAGAGGTTCTTAGTCTCGGGATTTTTCCGTAATTGCAAGTCCACATTGGTGCCTCATATTCGTTTTTCGAATAAGGTCATTAGGTGCAGGATTTCCAAGCTTGCCTTCGTAGATTCCAGTTAATGCTTGGCAAAGAATATAAGCATAATGAAGAACTGACATCAATATCTTTTTAGAAGGCTATTGTTTGAGCAAATCCTTCACAACTAAATGAATAGATATGATATGTTGAAGTTTTATTACAACCTGTTAAGCGAAAGACACATTCGCAGTAATAGGAAATTCAGTGTGGGTTTTACGTAGTCACCACTGGACATTCATAGGGCTTAAATCCGTATATCCTAACTGTTTAAATGGTGTTAAGATTTTCCGTATTATTATTGAGATATAATTTCACATCCGCCGTGAAATTCTACATATAAACGTACCAATAGGTTGTTTGGTTATAGTTACCAATAGTTGGCTATTGGTATATGTATTGCTCGAGTAAGAAACACTATATTTCTTGAGTAAGAAACACATGAATAATCAAACTTCCGGCGCTTAATTACACTGTTAGGCCTAAAATAATTATAATCTGCACTCAGATAAAATATTTCATATAATTAGACGCTTCTGTACTGATAATTTCTTGTTTTTTTTTTGATAATATCCATCTTGGTTAGGACATGGGTCGATTTTTCATAGAAAATCTGAGGGGAACCTGAGTTAGCATAGGTAAGATATAACGTGACTGACTTGCGAAAATATGTCACAGAAATTAGAGCACAAGATATGTCATAGATAAACCAATGAAATTAAAGAACATTTTTGTCACAGAACTATAGAACAGTGATCTCTCTGTTATTGTATACGTCATAGATATAAACTAATGAAATTAAATTTTTTTCGCCAAGGAGCTAAAGACATAAATGCCTTTGTTTCTCTTTGAAACTAATGTTTAACACAGCTGTAGGACAGCATACGTCATAGATATAATATAATGAAATTAAAAAGCTTTTTTTTTCTCGGAGCTATAAGAAAGTAAACTCTCTGTTTCTCTTCCAAAGTATTCTGATTCAAAAAAATAAAACTTAACTAGCTCACCGAAGTTTCTATTCAACCTTTAAGTGTTGTTTTGACTGGCCCTGATTGGCATAAAAATACTAATTTCTCATACTTGAAGGACTGAAAAATATCCTTTCCTACGATCGTTTAAAAAAAAATACAAAAAACAATCATGGGCCTTGAGTTCCTCCCCGGCTTCCCACAAGACGTGGTCCAACGCGAGTTGTCGTTTTCAGTAGACCACTAGCTTCCTACGTTTGGTTATTTTCTGTGATCGTCAACGTTTTGACCTTACTCGTATTATTTTATTTTTATTTTTTTTTAATTAATATTTACTTTGTTAACTTTTCTTTCACAATTTTGAATTTATTATGGTGGTAAATTCATATCTTTAAAATTTTTCTTTTCATTAGTTAGGGATATTTCCATCTGTCAGGTTTTTTTAACCGTTCTACCTGACTGTGTCGTTATTTTATACTCTGTTTCGTGCGGTTTTTTATTTTTTGGGTTGTCTAGCGAAATAAGGTCAAATTTTTTGTATTGTTTTTTCAAAAATTCTTCCCCTTTTAATTTCGTTTGTTTCCCGTGTGCGGCTGCTGAGGTCGGCCTTGATTTCCCTATTTCTTTAGCTACTATTTGGTCTGATTCACCGTCAGACTTTTCTGAATTAGGTTGTGTTAAATCTGTATGAGGAATTTGAGAGGCGGTCCATTTTGAGGTTTCACATCCCATTCCTGTATAAATTTTCTCTCTCATGACCGTAGAATGTTAATTCCCCAGGTTATTGATTGAAGTTTTCAACTCAGGGTATTTCAAAGATTCCTGGGAGTTTTGTGAGGAATCAATGGTTTTTGCGGGGTTCCTCCATTGTTTGAAGGCCAAGTCTTCAGTGGGATGGGGATTCTTTGCACAAAGGTTTCCCTCCATGAAGTCGACTTTTTAGGTTCGACTTTGGACACAGTTATATCATGATGCTGACCTTGATGGTAATCCTTGGGAGTTTTAGTCTCGGGCGATTTACTTTGACTATTTTTTATGGGGAAATTAATGAAATCCATAGCTTCTCGCAGGTTTGTTTTAATTAACTCTGTGAGAGGAGTTTTCTTTACAGTGATACCGGGGGTTTCTACAGCTCTGTTTAATTCTTCCTGTAAAGACAGGGGCCTTTCTATTGGTGTTGTAGGGGAAACCATATCGTCTGGAAATCTTTTGGGGGGACATGGGGTCGAGATTCTAGCGGGGGAAAATTGGGTTTTTGGAGATATTGTATAATCTAAATCTCCTGCGTTTGCCGATGAATAACTTTTTGGGCTTTTTGGCGTTCTTATTCTTACTGGTGTTTGGAATTTTTTCTCTGGAATAACTAGATTTTCCATAGCCAAGAAATCTTCATATTTTTCTTAATCACTTTCATTTTCAAAATAATCTTGTTTGGAACTCAAGGGTTTTAGCTCTGCCAGTTTTGACCTAGGGGGCTCATTTTCCGAATCTGACGAATCCGTAGAAGAGGGATGGGATACCCATCTCTCTGGAAATTTGGCTGTTTTTATTCGGCTAACATGCGCCTTATAAGTTTGTCCGCTATCGGTGGTCCCACTTTTACAGGTATCGTAGGGTGAGGACAGAGTTACTAGGCTTGAATGTACAGAGGATGAGCTTTTTATATAATTTCCTTCCGTTTTCGTATCTTAACTGATTAACTCAATTACTAACCTAAGTAACTCAATATTCACCCTGCCTTTTTTTTTGGGTATTATTGGTGTGTTCAGTCTGCTAGTTTCCAGTTCTTGCATAACCCTCTTATATTTTTTAATCATCATCTTTATAAATTCTTGTTTATAATATTCTGAGTCGTTATAATATCGCCGAGAATCAAAAATCTCATAATACTGGATTATAAAATCTCGACCAAAAATTAAATAAAATTGATTTTATTTGGTTGTTTAGGAATAAGCAGTGTTTATTACGTTTGTTAAATAATGTAAGAATTTATCCCAGTTGCTCCTATTGTATTTAGTATAAATAAATAGAAAGTTCGAAAATATTTTATTTCTGTTTTATATTTTTCCATTATCTTGTGGTTGGTACGGTGCAGTCACTATTTTATCTATATTAATGAAACTCATTAAATATTTTGTTACTTTTGCAACAAAATTGCTCCCGTTGTCGCTCAAAATTTTATTAGGAATGCCAAATTGTAAAAATAATTTTGCTAATGCCTTACTTGTGGCATAAGCACCTTGATTTTTTAATGCTTTTGCAAAAGTAAATCCGGAAAAATGATCTACAACCGAAAGAATACACGTATGGCCTCTGCTAGAAACAGGTAAGCCTCCATTTGTCCCGTACAGGTCAAATGAGATAATATCGAAGGGGTACTTTGCTACTGGGACCCTTCCCATTGGGGGATTTGGATAAGCTGGGGGGATTTTTCTCAAATTACATGCTTCGCATGTACTTACAAATTCTTTAAGTTTTGTCAGTGCCGATTGTACGTAAAAGTATTGTTTTAACTTATGGAACGTTTTCATAACTCCTAAACGTCCACCTGTGTCCGAATGAAAATATTCAAATGCAGGCCCTATCAAGTTTTGTGGTATTACAGGTATTTTCGAGGTTTGGTTTCTATTTGTCTCAGCAGTCGCAATCCTACACAGTATTTCTTCATTAAGGTCGTAGTAGAAATTATCTATCTCTTTTCTAAGAGTTTTGAATTTATCAGGTAACTCCTCATCATTCACAAAATAATCAATTAGTGCTACACACATTTCTTTATTTTTTTGCTTTCTTTTTATACTTTCCAAAGACAAGGGATAATAGTTAATCTTATTTTCTTTTATTGCGTCTTTGACTTTGTTTTTCTTATATCCATGTTTGCTTTTACCATTTATAGCGTTAATATCATTTTCTTCAGTTTCCGACGGACCATTTTCTGGATATCTACTCAAAAAGTCGCAAGCTGTGTTTTGTTTTCCCTTTAATATGTTCAAATTCATAATCTAGGTCTTGGATTTTCATAATCCATCTAGGTAGAATTCCCGTGGGGTTTTTAAATGTGCGCAGGTACTGCAAGCTTTTATGGTCTGATCGTAATATAAATTTTCTACCAATTAAATAATGCCTAAATTTGTCCAAGTGGTAGATAATAGATAGTAATTCTAAGTTTGTGGCGGAATAGCTGCTTTCGCCCTTCGATAAAGTTTTACTTGAATAGCATATAACTTTTTCTAGTTGTTAAGGTGTTCCCTGTAGAGGGTTAGGGTTTTCTACTGGGATTGTTTGCGAAAGGATAGCGCCTATCCCC